>NC_091700.1:4555454-4858484 GCF_041296265.1 Equus caballus | reverse complement strand
TCTGGGAAATCTGCATCCTGCACGTTTCCACCTTGCCAACCCGTATCAGACGAAATGCCTACGTCTTCCCCTTGAGCAATGGGGATGAGGACCATAGGATTGTGGTTCCACATGCAGAGGAGGAGAGAGACAATAGGCTTTTAACTAACCACGAAGAGCAACGGTTGGGAGAGTGTCAGAAAGCCCCAATGGCAGAAAGGCCCCTTTACTATCAGCCGCGCCCTCCATTGCTGTAGAGGTGGAAGGCACAAAGCACTGCCTCCATAATTCAATGGGAGACAAGCCATAAACTGTCTTGCCTCCAGCTCTTTAAGAAGCTGGGAAAGAACTCGCTTTCCACAGTGCTGTTACAGCATACGAGGAAACTCTCATACAGAGGCAGCTCAAACGCCATTTCTTCCCAGTGCTTAACTGGCCTCTTTAGTACTTCCGCTTCTGCCACAGTTCCATCTTGCCAACCCGGCTCAGACGAAATGCCTACATCTTCCCCTTAAGCAACAGGGGTGAAGTCCACATGATTGTGCTTCCACATGCTTTCCCGGAGTAGACAATAGGCTTTTTACAAACCGCCATTGTGCACTGGGTCAAAGAGTGTCAGAATGCACCTATGTCAGAAGGGGTCCTTTGCTCTCAGCCATGCCCTCTATTGCTCTAGAGGTGGAAGGCACAAAGCACTGCCTCCATCCTCCAATTGGAGACAAGCTATAAACTGTCTTGCCTCCAGCTCTTTAGGAAGCTGACAGACAACTCGCTTTCCACAGTCCTGTTACAGCAGACCGGTTAAATTCTCATACAAAGGCTGCTCAAATGGCATTTCTTCCCAGCCCTTAACTCGCAGCTTAGGACTCCTGCTTCTGCCGCAATTCCACCTTGCCAACCCGGCTCAGACGAAATGCCTACATCTTCCCCTGAAGCAACTGGTCTGAGTGCCAAATGATTGAGCGTCCACGTGCTTAGGAGGCGATAGACTGCACGCCTTTTTCCAACCACCATTGTGCACTGCTGGAGAGAGTTACGGAAAGCAGCTATGTCAGAAAGACCCCTTTACTCTCAGCCGTGCCCTTCATTGCTGTAGACGTGGAATGCACAATGCACTGGCTCCCCCCCTCAAGGGGCGAAAAGCCACAGACCATCTTCCTTCCATCTCTTTAGGAAGCTGAGCAAGAACTCGCTTTCAACAGTGCTCTTTCTGTGTCCTGGCAACATCTCATACAAAGGCATCTGATATGCCATTTCTTTTCAGCGCTTAACTCGCAGATTTGGAACTTCTGCTCCTGCCACATTTCTACCTTGTCAACCCGGCTCAGACGAAATGTCTACATCTTCCGCTTCAGCAACGGGGACGAGGCCCAGATGATTGTGCTTCCGCATGCTTAGCAGGAGCAGACAATAGGCTTTTTACAAACCGCCATTGTGCACTGGGTCAGAGAGTGTCAGAATGCACCTATGTCAGAAAGGGCCCTTTGCTCTCAGCCGTGCCCTAAATTGCTCTAGAGGTGGAAGGCACAAAGCACTGCCTCCATCCTTCAATTGGAGACAAGCCATAAACTGTCTTGCCTCCAGCTCTTTAGGTAGCTGACAAAAAACTCGCTTTCCACAGTCCTGTTACAGCATACTGGGGAACTTCTCATGCAAAGGCAGCTCAAATGGCATTTCTTCCCAGCCCTTAACTCGCAGCTTAGGACTCCTGATTCTGCCGCAATTCCACCTTGGCAACCCGGCTCAGACGAAATGCCTACATCTTCCCCTGAAGCAACAGGGCTGAGTCCCAAATGATTGAGCGTCCACGTGCTTAGGAGGCGATAGACTGCACGCCTATTTCCAACCACCATTGTGCACTGCTGGAGAGAGTGTCGGAAAGCAGCTATGTCAGAAAGACCCCTTTGCTCTCAGCCGTGCCCTTCATTGCTCTAGACGTGGAATGCACAATGCACTGGCTCCTCTCCTCTAGGGGCGACAACCACAGACCATCTTCCTTCCATCTCTTTAGGAAGCTGAGCAAGAACTCGCTTTCAACAGTGCTCTTTCTGTGTCCTGGCAACATCTCATACAAAGGCAGCTGATATGCCATTTCTTTTCAGCGCTTAACTCGCAGATTTGGAACTTCTGCTCCTGCCAAAATTCCTGCTTGCCAACCCGGCTCAGACGAAATGTCTACATCTTCCCCTTCAGCAACGGGGACGAGGCCCAGATCACTGTGCTTCCGCATGCTTAGCAGGAGCAGACAATAGGCTTTTTACACACCGCCAATGTGCACTGGGTCAGAGAGTGTCAGAATGCACCTATGTCAGAAAGGGCCCTTTGCTCTCAGCCGTGCCCTCCATTGCTCTAGAGGTGGAAGGCACAAAGCACTGCCTCCATCCTTCAATTGGAGAAAAGACTGCAACTGTCCTGCTTCCAGCTCTTGAGGAAGCTGGGAAAGCACTCGCATTCCACAGTGCACTTACAGTGTCCTGGGAACGTCTTATACAAAGGCAGCTGAACACCGTGTCTTTTCAGCCCTTAACTCACCAACCTGCTACATCTGCTTCTGCCGCATTTCCACCTTGCCAACCCGGCTCAGACGAAATGCCTACATCTTCCCCTCAAGCGACTGTGCTGATTCCCAAATGATTGAGCATCCACATGCTTAGGAGGTGATAAACTGCATGCCTTTTTCCAACCACAATTTTACACTGCTTAGAGAGCGTCGTAAAGCAGCTATGTCAGAAAGGCCGCTCTGCTCTCAGCCATGCCCTCCATTGCTCTCGATGTGGAAGGCACAAGGCACTGGTTCTGGCTCCACCCTCAATGGGAGACAAGCCACATCTTGTCCTGTCTCGAGCTATTTAGGAATTGAAGAAAAAGTCCCTTTCCACAGTGCTCTTACAGCGTCCTGGGAACATCTCATACAAAGGAGGCTGAACGCCGTTTCATTTCGGCACTTCACTCGCCAGTCTGAGACATCTGCATCCTGCACGTTTCCACCTTGCCTCCACGGCTCAGGCGAAATGCCTACATCTTCCCCTTGAGCAATGGGGATGAGGCCCATAGGATTGTGGTTCCGCAAGTTGAGGAGGAGAGAGACATTAGGCTTTTAACTTACCACGAAGTGCAACGGTTGGGAGAGTGTCAGAAAGCACCAACGGCAGAAAGACCCCTTTACTCTCAGCCGCGCCCTCCATTGCTGTAGAGTTGGAAGGCACAAAGCACTGCCTCCATGCTTCAATGGGAGACCAGCCATAAACTGTCTTGCCTCCAGCTCGTTAGGAAGCTGGGAAGGGACTCGCTTTCCACAGTGCTGTTACAGCATACGAGGAAACTCTCATACAGAGGCAGCTCAAACGCCATTTCTTCCCAGTGCTTAACTGGCCGCTTTAGGACTTCCGCTTCTGCCACAGTTCCACCTTGCCAACCCGGCTCAGACGAAATGCCTACATCTTCCCCTTAAGCAACGGGGGCGAAGCCCACATGATTGTGCTGCCACATGCTTAGCAGGAGCAGACAGTAGGCTTTTTACAAACCGCCATTGTGCACTGGGTCAGAGAGTGTCAGAATGCACCTATGTCAGAAAGGGCCCTTTGCTGTCAGCCGTGCCCTCCATTGCTCTAGAGGTGGAAGGCACAAAGCACTGCCTCCATCCTTCAATTGGAGACAAGCCATAAACTGTCTTGCCTCCAGCTCTTTAGGAAGCTGACAAAAAACTCGCTTTCCACAGTCCTGTTACAGCATACTGGGGAACTTCTCATGCAAAGGCAGCTCAAATGGCATTTCTTCCCAGCCCTTAACTCGCAGCTTAGGACTCCTGATTCTTCCGCAATTCCACCTTGTCAACCCGGCTCAGACAAAATGCCTACATCTTCCCCTGAAGCAACTGGGCTGAGTCCCAAATGATTGAGCGTCCACGTGCTTAGGAGGCGATAGACTGCACGCCTTTTTCCAACCACCATTCTGCACTGCTGGGAGAGTGTCGGAAAGCAGCTATGTCAGAAAGACCCCTTTGCTCTCAGCCGTGCCCTTCATTGCTCTAGACGTGGAATGCACAATGCACTGGTTCCCCCACTCAAGGGGCGACAAGCCACAGACCATCTTCCTTCCATCTCTTTAGGAAGCTGAGAAAGAACTCGCTTTCAACAGTGCTCTTTCTGTGTCCTGGCAACATCTCATACAAAGGCAGCTGATATGCCATTTCTTTTCAGCGCTTAACTCGCAGATTTGGAACTTCTGCTCCTGCCACATTTCCTCCTTGCCAACCCAGCTCAGACGAAATGTCTACATCTTCCCCTTCAGCAGCGGGGACGAGGCCCAGATGACTGTGCTTCCGCATGCGTAGCAGGAGCAGACAAGAGGCTTTTTACAAACCGCCATTGTGCACTGGGTCAGAGAGTGTCAGAATGCACCTATGTCAGAAAGGGCCCTTTGCTCTCTGCCGTGCCCTCCATTGCTCTAGAGGTGGAAAGCACAAAGCACTGCCTCCATCCTTCAATTGGAGACAAGCCAGCAACTGTCCTGCTTCCAGCTGTTTAGGAAGCTGGGAAAGCACTCGCATTCCACAGTGCTCTTGCAGCGTCCTGGGAACGTCTCATACAAAGGTAGCTGAACACCGTGTCCTTTCAGCCCTTAACTCACCAATCTGCAACATCTGCTTCTGCCGCATTTCCACCTTGCCTACCCGGCTCAGACGAAATGCCTACATCTTCCCCTCAAGCGACTGTGCTGATTCCCAAATGATTGAGCATCCACATGCTCAGGAGGCGATAAACTGCATGCCTTTTTCCAACCACCATTTTACACTGCTTAGAGAGCGTCGGAAAGCAGCTATGTCAGAAAGTCCCCTTTGCTCTCAGCCATGCCCTCCATTGCTCTCGAGGTGGATGGCACAAGGCACTGGTTCTGGATCCACCCCTCAATGGGAGACAAAGCACATCTTGTCCTGTCTCCAGCTCTTTAGGAAGTGGAGAAAAAACTCCCTTTCCACAGTGCTCTTACAGCGTCCTGGGAACATCTCATACAAAGGAGGTTGAACGCCGTTTCTTTTCAGCACTTCACTCGCCAGTCTGGGACATCAGCATGCTGCACAATTCCAACTTGCCAACCCGGCTCAGGCGAAATGCCTACATCTTCCCCTTGAGCAATGGGGATGAGGCCCATAGGATTGTGGTTCCACATGCTGAGGAGGAGAGAGACAATAGGCTTTTAACTAACCACGAAGTGCAACGGTTGGGAGAGTGTCAGTAAGCACCAATGGCTGAAAGACCCCTTTACTCTCAGCCGCGCCCTCCATTGCTGTAGAGGTGGAAGGCACAAAGCACTGCCTCCATCCTTCAATGGGAGACAAGCCATAAACTGTCTTGCCTCCAGCTCTTTAGGAAGCTGGGAAAAAACTCGCTTTCCACAGTGCTGTTACAGCATACGAGGAAACTCTCATACAGAGGCAGCTCAAACGCGATATCTTCCCAGTGCTTAACTGGCCGCTTTAGGACTTCCCCTTCTGCCACACTTCCACCTTGCCAACCCGGCTCAGACGAAATGCCTACATCTTCCCCTTAATCAACGGGGCCGAAGCCCACATGATTGTTCTGCCACATGCTTAGCAGGAGCAGACAATAGGCTTTTTACAAACCGCCATTGTGCACTGGGTCAGAGAGTGTCAGAATGCACCTATGTCAGAAAGGGCCCTTTGCTCTCAGCAGTGCCCTCCATTGCTCTAGAGGTGGAAGGCACAAAGCACTGCCTCCATCCTTCAATTGGAGACAAGCCATAAACTGTCCTGCCTGCAGCTCTTTAGGAAGCTGACAAACAACTCGCTTTCCACAGTCCTGTTACAGCAGACTGGGGACTTCTCATACAAAGGCAGCTCAAATGGCATTTCTTCCCAGCTCTTAACTCGCAGCTTAGGACTCCAGCTTCTGCCGCAATTCCACCTTGCCAACCCGGCTCAGACGAAATGCCTACATCTTCCCCTGAAGCAAATGGTCTGAGTCCCAAATGATTGAGCGTCCACGTGCTTAGGAAGCGATAGACTGCACGCCTTATTCCAACCACCATTGCTCACTGCTGGAGAGAGTGTCGGAAAGCAGCTATGTCAGAAAGACCCCTTTGCTCTCAGCCGTGCCCTTCATTGCTCTAGACGTGGAATGCACAATGCACTGGCTCCCCCCCTCAAGGGGCGACAAGCCACAGACCATCTTCCTTCCATCTCTTTAGGAAGCTGAGCAGGAACTCGCTTTCAACAGTGCTCTTTCTGTGTCCTGGCAACATCTCATACAAAGGCAGCTGATATGCCATTTCTTTTCAGCGCTTAACTCGCAGATTTGGAACTTCTGCTCCTGCCACATTTCCACCTTGCCAACCCGGCTCAGACGAAATGTCTACATCTTCCCCTTCAGCAACGGGGACGAGGCCCAGATGACTGAGCTTCTGCATGCTTAGCAGGAGCAGACAATAGGCTTTTTACAAACCGCCATTGTGCACTGGGTCAGAGAGTGTCAGAATGCACCTATGTCAGAAAGGGCCCTTTGCTCTCAGCCGTGCCCTCCATTGCTCTAGAGGTGGAAGGCACAAAGCACTGCCTCCATCCTTCAATTGGAGACAAGCCAGCAACTGTCCTGCTTCCAGCTCTTTAGGAAGCTGGGAAAGCACTCGCATTCCACAGTGCTCTTGCAGCGTCCTGGGAACGTCTCATAAAAATGCAGCTGAACACCGTGTCTTTTCAGCCCTTAACTCACCAATCTGCAACATCTGCTTCTGCCGCATTTCCACCTTGCCAACCCGCCTCAGACGAAATGCCTACATCTTCCCCTGAAGCGACTGTGCTGATTCCCAAACGATTGAGCATCCACATGCTTAGGAGGCCATAAACTGCATGCCTTTTTCCAACCACCATTTTACACTGCTTAGAGAGCGTCAGAAAGCAGCTATGTCAGAAAGGACCCTTTGCTCTCAGCCATGCCCTCCATTGCTCTCGAGGTGGAAGGCACAAGGCACTGGTTCTGGATCCACCCCTCAATGGGAGACAAACCACATCTTGGCCTGCTTCCAACTCCTTAGGAATTGTAGAAAAATCTCCCTTTCCACAGTGCTCTTACAGCGTCCTGGGAACATCTCATACAAATGAGGCTGTACGCCGTTTCTTTTCAGCACTTCACTCGCCAGTCTGGGACATCTGCATCCTGCACGTTTCCACCTTGCCAACCCGGCTCAGACGAAATGCCTACATCTTCCCCTTGAGCAATGGGGATGAGGCCCATAGGATTGTGGTTCCCCATGCTGAGGAGGAGAGAGACAATAGGCTTTTAACTAACCACGAAGTGCAACGGTTGGGAGAGTGTCAGAAAGCACCAATGGCAGAAACACCCCTTTACTCTCAGCCGCGCCCTCCATTGCTGTAGAGGTGGAAGGCACAAGGCACTGCCTCAATCCTGCAAGGGGAGACAAGCCATAAACTGTCTTGCCTCCAGCTCTTTAGGAAGCTGGGAAAAAACTCGCTTTCCACAGTGCTGTTACAGCATACGAGGAAACTCTCATACAGAGGCAGCTCAAACGCCACTTCTTCCCAGTGCTTAACTGGCCGCTTTAGGACTTCCGCTTCTGCCACAGTCCCACCTTGCCAACCGGGCTCAGACGAAATGCCTACATCTTCCCCTTCAGCAACGGGGGCGAAGCCCACATGATTGTGCTGCCACATGCTTAGCAGGAGCAGACAATAGGCTTTTTACAAACCGCCATTGTGCACTGGGTCAGAGAGTGTCAGAATGCACCTATGTCAGAAAGGGCCCTTTGCTCTCAGCCGTGCCCTCCAATGCTCTAGAGGTGGAAGGCACAAAGCACTGCCTCCATCCTTCAATTGGAGACAAGCCATAAACTGTCTTGCCTCCAGCTCTTTAGTAAGCTGACAAACAACTCGCTTTCCACAGTCCTGTTACAGCAGACCGGGGAACTTCTCATACAAAGGCAGCTCCAATGGCATTTCTTCCCAGCCCTTAACTCGCAGCTTAGGACTCCAGCTTCTGCCGCAATTCCACCTTGCCAACCAGGCTCAGACGAAATGCCTACATCTTCCCCTGAAGCAACTGGGCTGAGTCCCAAATGATTGAGCGTCCACGTGCTTAGGAGGCGATAGACTGCACGCCTTTTTCCAACCACCATTGTGCACTGCTGGAGAGAGTGTCGGAAAGCAGCTATGTCAGAAAGACCCCTTTGCTCTCAGCCGTGCCCTTCATTGCTCTAGACGTGGAATGCACAATGCACTGGCTCCCCCACTCAAGGGGCGAAAAGCCACAGACCATCTTCCTTCCATCTCTTTAGGAAGCTGAGCAAGAACTCGCTTTCAACAGTGCTCTTTCTGTGTCCTGGCAACATCTCATACAAGGACAGCTGATATGCCATTTCTTTTCAGCGCTTAACTCGCAGATATGGAGCTTCTGCTCCTGCCACAATTCCTGCTTGCCAACCCAGCTCAGACGAAATGTCTACATCTTCCCCTTCAGCAACGGGGACGAGGCCCAGATCACTGTGCTTCTGCATGCTTAGCAGGAGCAGACAATAGGCTTTTTACAAACCGCCAATGTGCACTGGGTCAGAGAGTGTCATAATGCACCAATGTCAGAAAGGGCCCTTTGCTCTCAGCCGTGCCCTCCATTGCTCTAGAGGTGGAAGGCACAAAGCACTGCCTCCATCCTTCAATTGGAGAAAAGCCTGCAACTGTCGTGCTTCCAGCTCTTGAGGAAGCTGGGAAAGCACTCGCATTCCACAGTGCACTTACAGTGTCCTGGGAACGTCTTATACAAAGGCAGCTGAACACCGTGTCTTTTCAGCCCTTAACTCACCAATCTGCTACATCTGCTTCCGCCGCATTTCCACCTTGCCAACCCGGCTCAGACGAAATGCCTACATCTTCCCCTCAAGCGACTGTGCTGATTCCCAAATGATTGAGCATCCACATGCTTAGGAGGTGATAAACTGCAAGCCTTTTTCCAACCACCATTTTACACTGCTTAGAGAGCGTCGTAAAGCAGCTATGTCAGAAAGGCCTCTCTGCTCTCAGCCATGCCCTCCATTGCTCTCGATGTGGAAGGCACAAGGCACTGGTTCTGGATCCACCCTCAATGGGAGACAAGCCACATCTTGTCCTGTCTCCAGCCATTTAGGAAGTGAAGAAAAATTCCCTTTCCACAGTGCTCTTACAGCGTCCTGGGAACATCTCATACAAAGCAGGCTGAACGCCGTTTCATTTCATCACTTCACTCGCCAGTCTGGGACATCTGCATCCTGCACGTTTCCACCTTGCCAACCCAGCTCAGACGAAATGCCTACATCTTCCCCTTGAGCATTGGGGATGAGGCCCATAGGATTGTGGTTCTACATGCTGAGGAGGAGAGGGACAATAGGCTTTTAACTAACCACGAAGTGCAACGGTTGGGAGAGTGTCAGAAAGCACCAATGGCAGAAAGACCCCTTTACTCTCAGCTGCGCACTCCATTGCTGTAGAGGTGGAAGGCACAAAGCACTGCCTCCATCCTTCAAGGGGAGACAAGCCATAAACTGTCTTGCCTCCAGCTCTTTAGGAAGCTGGGAAAGAACTCGCTTTCCACAGTGCTGTTACAGCATACGAGGAAACTCTCATACAGAGGCAGCTCAAACGCCACTTCTTCCCAGTGCTTAACTGGCCGCTTTAGGACTTCCGCTTCTGCCACAGTCCCACCTTGCCAACCGGGCTCAGACGAAATGCCTACATCTTCCCCTTCAGCAACGGGGGCGAAGCCCACATGATTGTGCTGCCACATGCTTAGCAGGAGCAGACAATTGGCTTTTTACAAACCGCCATTGTGCACTGGGTCAGAGAGTGTCAGAATGCACCTATGTCAGAAAGGGCCCTTTGCTCTCAGCCGTGCCCTCCATTGCTCTAGAGGTGGAAGGCACAAAGCACTGCCTCCATCCTTCAATTGGAGACAAGCCATAAACTGTCTTGCCTCCAGCTCTTTAGGAAGCTGACAAGCAACTCGCTTTCCATAGTCCTGTTACAGCAGACTGGGGAAATTCTCATACAAAGGCAGCTCAAATGGCATTTCTTCCCAGCCCTTAACTCGCAGCTTTAGGACTCCTGATTCTTCCGCAATTCCACCTGGCCAACCCTGCTCAGAAGAAATGCCTACATCTTCCTGTGAAGCAACTGGGCTGAGTCCAAAATGATTGAGCGTCCACGTGCTTAGGAGGCGATAGACTGCACGCCTTTTTCCAACCACCATTGTCCACAGCTGGAGAGAGCGTCGGAAATCAGCTATGTCAGAAAGACCCCTTTGCTCTCAGCCGTGCCCTTCATTGCTCTAGACGTGGAATGCACAAGGCACTGGCTCCCCCCCTCAAGGGGCGACAAGCCACAGACCATCTTCCTTCCATCTCTTTAGGAAGCTGAGCAAGAACTCGCTTTCAACAGTGCTCTTTCTGTGTCCTGGCAACATCTCATACAAAGGCAGCTGATATGCCATTTCTTTTCAGCGCTTAACTCGCAGATTTGGAACTTCTGCTCCTGCCACATTTCCACCTTGCCAACCCGGCTCACACGAAATGTCTACATCTTCCCCTTCAGCAACGGGGACGAGGCCCAGATGACTGTGCTTCCGCATGCTTAGCAGGAGCACACGATAGGCTTTTTACAAACCGCCATTGTGCACTGGGTCAGAGAGTGTCAGAATGCACCTATGTCAGAAAGGGCCCTTTGCTCTCAGCCGTGCCCTCCATTGCTCTAGAGGTGGAAGGCACAAAGCACTGCCTCCATCCTTCAATTGGAGACAAGCCAGCAACTGGCCTGCTTCCAGCTCTTGAGGAAGCTGGGATAGCACTCGCATTCCACAGTGCTCTTACAGCGTCCTGGGAACGTCTCATACAAGGGCAGCTGAACACCGTGTCTTTTCAGCCCTTAACTCACCAATCTGCAACATCTGCTTCTGCCGCCTTTCCACCTTGCCAAACCGGCTCAGACGAAATGCCTACATCTTCCCCTGAATCGACTGTGCTGATTCCGAAATGATTGAGCATCCACATGCTTAGGAGGCGATAAACTGCATGCCTTTTTCCCACCACCATTTTTCACTGCTTAGAGAGCGTCGGAAAGCAGCTATGTCAGAAAGGCCCCTTTGCTCTCAGCCATGCCCTCCATTGCTCTCGAGGTGGAAGGCACAAGGCACTGGTTCTGGATCCACCCCTCAATGGGAGACAAACCACATCTTGTCCTGCTTCCAGCTCTTTAGGAAGTGGAGAAGAAACTCCCTTTCCACAGTGCTCTTACAGCGTCCTGGGAACATCTCATACAAAGGAGGCTGAACGCCGTTTCTCTTCAGCACGTCACTCGCCAGTCTGGGACATCTGCATCCTGCACGTTTCCACCTTGCCAACCCGGCTCAGACGAAATGCCTACAACTTCCCCTTGAGCAAAGGGGATGAGGCCCATAGGATTGTGGTTGCACATGCTGAGGAGGAGAGAGACAATAAGCTTTTAACTAACCACGAAGTACAACGGTTGGGAGAGTGTCAGAAAGCACCAATTGCAGAAAGACCCCTTTACTCTCAGCCGCGCCCTCCATTGCTGTAGAGGTGGAAGGCACAAAGCACTGCCTCCATCCTTCAAAGGGAGACAAGCCATAAACTGTCTTGCCTCCAGCTCTTTAGGAAGCTGAGAAGAACTCGCTTTCCACAGTGCTGTTACAGCATCCGAGGAAACACTCATACAGAGGCAGCTCCAACGACATTTCTTCCCTGTGCTTAACTGGCCGCTTTAGGACTTCCGCTTCTGCCACAGTTCTACCTTGCCAACCCGGCTCAGGCAAAATGCCTACATCTTCCCTTTAAGCAATGGGGGCGAAGCCCACATGATTGTGCTGCCACATGCTTAGCAGGAGCAGACAATAGGCTTTTTACAAACTGCCATTGTGCACTGGGTCAGAGAGTGTCAGAATGCACCTATGTCAGAAAGGGCCCTTTGCTCTCAGCCGTGCCCTCCATTGCTCTAGAGGTGGAAGGCACTAAGCACTGCCTCCAAACTTCAATTGGAGACAAGCCATAAACTGTCTTGCCTCCAGCTATTTAGGAAGCTGACAAACAACTCGCTTTCCACAGTCCTGTTACAGCAGGCCGGGGAACTTCTCATACAAAGGCAGCTCTAATGGCATTTCTTCCCAGCCCTTAACTCGCAGCTTTAGGACTCCTGCTTCTGCCGCAATTCCACCTTGCCAACCCGGCTCAGACAAAATGCCCACATCTTCCCCTGAAGCGACTGTGCTGATTCCCAAATGATTGAGCATCCACATGCTTAGGAGGCGATAAACTGCATGCCTTTTTCCAACCACCATTTTACACTGCTTAGAGAGCTTCGGAAAGCAGCTATGTCAGAAAGGCCCCTTTGCTCTCAGCCATGCCCTCCATTGCTCTCGAGTTGGAAGGCACAAGGCACTGGTTCTGGATCCACCCCTCAGTGGGAGACATACCACATCTTGGCCTGCTTCCAGCTCTTTAGGAAGTGGAGAAAAAACTCCCTTTCCACAGTGCCCTTACAGCGTCCATCTTCCTTCCATCTCTTTAGGAAGCTGAGCAAGAACTCGCTTTCAACAGTGCTCTTTCTGTGTCCTGGCAACATCTCATACAAAGGCAGCTGATATGCCATTTCTTTTCAGCGCTTAACTCACAGATTTGGAACTTCTGCTCCTGCCACATTTCCAACTTGCCAAACCGGCTCAGACGAAATGTCTACATCTTCCCCTTCAGCAACGGTGACAAGGTCCATATGACTGTGCTTCCGCATGCTTAGCAGGAGCAGACAATAGGCTTTTTACAAACCGCCATTGTGCACTGGGTCAGAGAGTGTCAGAATGCACCTATGTCAGAAAGGGCCCTTTGCTCTCAGCCGTGCCCTCCATTGCTCTAGAGGTGGAAGGCACAAGGCACTGCCTCCATCCTTCAATTGGAGACAAGCCAGCAACTGGCCTGCTTCCAGCTCTTTAGGAAGCTGGGAAAGCACTCGCATTCCACAGTGCTCTTACAGCGTCCTGGGAACGTCTCATACAATGGCAGCTGAAGACCGTGTCTTTTCAGCCCTTAACTCACCAATCTGCAACATCTGCTTCTGCCGCATTTCCACCTTGCTGACCCGGCTCAGACGAAATGCCTACATCTTCCCCTCAAGCGACTGTGCTGATTCCCAAATGATTGAGCATCCACATGCTTAGGAGGCGATAAACTGCATGCCTTTTTCCAACCACCATTTTACACTGCTTAGAGAGCGTCGGAAAGCAGCTATGTCAGAAAGGCCCCTTCGCTCTCAGCCATGCCCTCCATTGCTCTCGAGGTGGAAGGCACAAGGCACTGGTTCTGGATCCACCCCTCAATGTGAGACAAATCACATCTTGGCCTGCTTCCAGCTCTTTTGGAAGTGGAGAAGAAACTCCCTTTCCACAGTGCTCTTACAGCGTCCTGGGAACATCTCATACAAAGGAGGCTGATCGCCGTTTCTTTTCAGCACTTCACTCGCCAGTCTGGGACATCTGCATCCTGCACGTTTCCACCTTGCCAACGCGGCTCAGACGAAATGCCTACATCTTCCCCTTGAGCAATGGGGATGAGGCCCATAGGATTGTGGTTCCACATGCTGAGGAGGACAGAGACAATAGGCTTTTAACTAACCACGAAGTGCAACGCTTGGGAGAGAGTCAGAAAGCACCAATGGCAGAAAGACCCCTTTACTCTCAGCCGCGCCCTCCATTGCTGTAGAGGTGGAAGGCACAAAGCACTGCCTCCATCCTTCAATGGGAGACAAGCCACAATCTGTCTTGCCTCCAGCTCTTTATGAAGCTGGGAAGGAACTCGCTTTCCACAGTGCTGTTACAGCATACGAGGAAACTCTCATACAGAGGCAGCTCAAACGCCATTTCTTCCCAGGGCTTAACTGGCCGCTTTAGGACTTCCGCTTCTGCCACAGTTCCACCTTGCCAACCCGGCTCATACGAAATACCTACATCTTCCCCTTAAGCAACGGGGGCAAAGCCCACATGATTGTGCTGCCACATGCTTAGCAGGAGCAGACAATAGGCTTTTTACAAACTGCCATTGTGCACTGGGTGAGAGAGTGTCAGAATGCACCTATGTCAGAAAGGGCCCTTTGCTGTCAGCCGTGCCCTCCATTGCTCTAGAGGTGGAAGGCACAAAGCACTGCCTCCATCCTTCAATTGGAGACAAGCCATAAACTGTCTTGCCTCCAGCTCCTTAGGAAGGTGACAAACAACTCGCTTTCCACAGGCCTGTTACAGAAGACCGGGGAACTTCTCATACAAAGGCAGCTCAAATGGCATTTCTTCCCAGCCCTTAGCTCGCAGCTTTAGGACTCCTGCTTCTGCCGCAATTCCACCTTGCCAACCCGGCTCAGACGAAATGCCTACATCTTCCCCTGAAGCAACTGGGCTGAGTCCCAAATGATTGAGCGTCCACGTGCTTAGGAGGCGATAGACTGCACGCCTTTTTCCAACCACCATTTTACACTGCTTAGAGAGCGTCGGAAAGCAGCTATGTCAGAAAGGCCCCTTTGCTCTCAGCCATGCCCTCCATTGCTCTCGAGGTGGAAGGCACAAGGCACTGGTTCTGGATCCACCCCTCAATGGGAGACAAACCACATCTTGGCCTGCTTCCAGCTCTTTAGGAAGTGGAGAAAAAACTCCCTTTCCACAGTGCTCTTACAGCGTCCTGGGAACATCTCATACAAAGGAGGCTGAACGCCGTTTCTTTTCAGCACGTCACTCGCCAGTCTGGGACATCTGCATCCTGCACGTTTCCACCTTGCCAAACCGGCTCAGACGAAATGCCTACAACTTCACCTTGAGCAATGGGGATGAGGCCCATAGGATTGTGGTTGCACATGCTGAGGAGGAGAGAGACAATAGGCTTTAACTAACCACGAATTGCAATGGTTGGGAGAGTGTCAGAAAGCTCCAATGGCAGAAACACCCCTTTACTCTCAGCCGCGCCCTCCATTGCTGTAGAGGTGGAAGGCACAAAGCACTGCCTCCATCCTTCAATGGGAGACAAGCCATAAACTGTCTTGCCTCCAGCTCTTTAGGAAGCTGAGAAAGAACTCGCTTTCCACAGTCCTGTTACAGCAGACCGGGGAACTTCTCATACAAAGGCAACTTCAATGGCATTTCTTCCCAGCCCTTAACTCGCAGCTTTAGGACTCCTGCTTCTGCCGCAATTCCACCAGGGCAACCCGCCTCAGACGAAATGCCTACATCTTCCCCTGAAGCAACTGGGCTGAGTCCCAAATGATTGAGCGTCCACGTGCTTAGGAGGCGATAGACTGCACGCCTTTTTCCAACCACCATTGAGCACTGCTGGAGAGAGTGTCGGAAAGCAGCTATGTCAGAAAGACCCCTTTGCTCTCAGCCGTGCCCTTCATTGCTCTAGACATGGAATGCACAAGGCACTGGCTCCCCCCCTCAAGGGGCGACAATCCACAGACCATATTCCTTCCATCTCTTTAGGATGCTGAGCAAGAACTCGCTTTCAACAGTGCTCTTTCTGTGTCCTGGCAACATCTCATACAAAGGCAGCTGATATGCCATTTCTTTTCAGCGCTTAACTCGCAGATTTGGAACTTCTGCTCCTGCCACATTTCTACCTTGCCAACCCGGCTCACACGAAATGTCTACATCTTCCCCTTCAGCAACGCTGACGAGGCCCAGATGACTGTGCTTCCGCATGCTTACCAGGAGCAGAAAATAGGCTTTTTACAAACCGCCATTGTGCACTGGGTCAGAGAGTGTCAGAATGCACCTATGTCAGAAAGGGCCCTTTGCTCTCAGCCGTGCCCTCCATTGCTCTAGAGGTGGAAGGCACAAAGCACTGTCTCCATCCTTCAATTGGAGACAAGCCAGCAACTGTCCTGCTTCCAGCTATTGAGGAAGCTGGTAAAGCACTCGCATTCCACAGTGCTCTTACAGCGTCCTGGGAACGTCTCATACAAAGGCAGCTGAACACCGTGTCTTTTCAGCCCTTAACTCACCAATCTGCAACATCTGCTTCTGCCGCATTTCCACCTTGCCAACCCGGCTCAGACGAAATGCCTACATCTTCCCCTGAAGCGACTGTGCTGATTCCCAAATGATTGAGTATCCACATGCTTAGGAGGTGATAAACTGCATGCCTTTTTCCAACCACAATTTTACACTGCTTAGAGAGCTTCAGAAAGCAGCTATGTCAGAAAGGCCCCTTTGCTCTCAGCCATGCCCTCCATTGCTCTCGAGTTGGAAGGCACAAGGCACTGGTTCTGGATCCACCCCTCAATGGGAGACAAACCACATCTTGGCCTGCTTCCAGCTCTTTAGGAAGTTCAGAAAAAACTCACTTTCCATAGTGCTCTTACAGCGTCCTGGGAAAATCTCATACAAATGAGGCTGAACGCCGTTTCTTTTCAGCACTTCACTCGCCAGTCTGGGACATCTGCATCCTGCACGTTTCCACCTTGCCAACCCGGCTCAGACGAAATGCCTACAACTTCCCCTTGAGCAAAGGGGTTGAGGCCCATAGGATTGTGGTTGCACATGCTGAGGAGGAGAGAGACAATAGGCTTTTAACTAACCACAAGTGCAATGGTTGGGAGAGTGCCAGAAAGCACCAATGGCAGTAACACCCCTTTACTCTCAGCCGCGCCCTCCATTGCTGTAGAGGTGGAAGGCACAAAGCACTGCCTCCATCCTTCAATGGGAGACAAGCCATAAACTGTCTTGCCTCCAGCTCTTTAGGAAGCTGAGAAAGAACTCGCTTTCCACAGTCCTGTTACAGCAGACCAGGGAACTTCTCATACAAAGGCAGCTCAAATGGCATTTCTTCCCAGCCCTTAACTCGCAGCTTTAGGACTCCTGCTTCTGCCATAATTCCACCTTGCCAACCCGGCTCAGATGAAATGCCTACATCTTCCCCTTGAGCAATGGGGATGAGGCCCATAGGATTGTGGTTCCACATGCTGAGGAGGAGAGAGACAATAGGCTTTTAACTAATCACGAAGTGCAATGGTTGGGAGAGTGTCAGAAAGCACCAATATCAGAAAGACCCCTTTACTCTCAGCCGCGCCTTCCATTGCTGTAGAGGTGGAAGGCACAAAGCACTGCCTCCATAATTCAATGGGAGACAAGCCATAAACTGTCTTGCCTCCTGCTCTTTAGGAAGCTGGGAAAGAACTCGCTTTCCACAGTGCTCTTACAACATACGAGGAAACTCTCATGCAGAGGCAGCTCAAACGCCATTTCTCCCCTGTGCTTAACTGGCCGCTTTAGGACTTCCGCTTCTGCCACCGTTCCACCTTGCCAACCCGGCTCAGACGAAATGCCTACATCTTCCCCTTAAGCAACGGGGGCAAAGCCCACATGATTGTGCTGCCACATGCTTCGCAGGAGCAGACAATGGGCTTTTTACAAACCGCCATTGTGCACTGGGTCAGAGAGTGTCAGAATGCACCTATGTCAGAAAGGGCCCTTTGCTCTCAGCCGTGCCCTCCATTGCTCTAGAGGTGGAAGGCACAAAGCACTGCCTCCGTCCTTCAATGGGAGACCAGACATAAACTGTCTTGCCTCCAGCTCTTTAGGAAGCTGGGAAGGAACTCGCTTTCCACAGTGCTGTTACAGCATACGAGGAAACTCTCATACAGAGGCAGCTCCAACGCCATTTCTTCCCTGAGCTTAACTGGCCGCTTTAGAATTCCGCTTCTGCCACAGTTCCACCTTGCCAACCCGGCTCAGACGAAATGCCTACATCTTCCCCTTAAGCAACGGGGGCGAAGCCCAAATGATTGTTCTGCCACATGCTTAGCAGGAGCAGACAATAGGCTTTTTACAAACCGCCATTGTGCACTGGGTCAGAGAGTGTCAGAATGCACCTATGTCAGAAAGGGCCCTTTGCTCTCAGCCGTGCCCTCCATTTCTTTAGAGGTGGAAGGCACAAGGCACTGCCTCCATCATTCAATTGGAGACAAGCCTTAAACTGTCTTGCCTCCAGCTCTTTAGGAAGCTGACAAACAACTCGCTTTCCACAGTCCTGTTACAGCAGACCGGGGAACTTCTCATACAAAGGCAGCTCCAATGGCATTTCTTCCCAGCCCTTAACTCGCAGCTTTAGGACTCCTGCTTCTGCTGCAATTCCACCTGGCCAACCCGGCTCAGACGAAATGCCTACATCTTCCCCTGAAGCAACTGGGCTGAGTCCCAAATGATTGAGCGTCCACGTGCTTAGGAGGCGATAGACTGCACGCCTTTTTCCAACCACCATTCTGCACTGCTGGAGAGAGTGTCGGAATGCAGCTATGTCAGAAACACCCCTTTGCTCTCAGCCGTGACCTTCTTTGCTCTAGACGTGGAATTCAGAATGCACTGGCTCCCCCCTTCAAGGGGCGACAAGCCACAGACCATCTTCCTTCCATCTCTTTAGGAAGCTGAGCAAGAACTCGCTTTCAACAGTGCTCTTTCTGTGTCCTGGCAACATCTCATACAAAGGCAGCTGATATGCCTTTTCTTTTCAGCGCTTAACTCGCAGATTTGGAACTTCTGCTGATTCCCAAATGATTGAGCATCCACATGCTTAGGAGGCGATAAACTGCATGCCTTTTTCCAACCACCATTTTACACTGCTTAGAGAGCGTCGGAAAGCAGCTATGTCAGAAAGGCCCCTTTGCTCTCAGCCATGCCCTCCATTGCTCTCGAGGTGGAAGGCACAAAGCACTGGTTCTGGATCCACCCCTCAATGGGAGACAAACCACATCTTGGCCTGCTTCCAGCTCTTTAGGAAGGGGAGGAAAAACTCCCTTTCCACACTACTCTTAGAGCGTCCTGGGAACATCTCATACAAAGGAGGCTGAACGCCGTTTCTTTTCAGCACTTCACTCGCCAGTCTGGGACATCTGCATCCTGCACGTTTCCACCTTGCCAACCCGGCTCAGACGAATTGCCTACATTTTCCCTTGAGCAATGGGGATGAGGCCCATAGGATCGTGGTTCCACATGCTGAGGAGGAGAGAGACAATAGGCTTTTAACTAACCACGAAGTGCAATGGTTCGGAGAGTGTCAGAAAGCACCAATGGCAGAAACACCCCTTTACTGTCAGCTGCGCCCTCCATTGTCGTAGAGATGGAAGGCACAAAGCACTGCCTCCATCCTTCAATGGGAGACAAGCCATAAACTGTCTTGCCTCCAGCTCTTTAGGAAGCTGGGAAAGAACTCGCTTTCCACAGTGCTGTTACAGCATATGAGGAAACTCTCATACAGAGGCAGCTCAAACGCCATTTCTTCCCAGTGCTTAACTGGCCGCTTTAGGACTTCCGCTTCTGCCACAGTCCCACCTTGCCAACCGGGCTCAGACGAAATGCCTACATCTTCCCCTTCAGCAACGGGGGCGAAGCCCACATGATTGTGCTGCCACATGCTTAGCAGGAGCAGACAATAGGCTTTTTACAAACCGCCATTGTGCACTGGGTCAGAGAGTGTCAGAATGCACCTATGTCAGAAAGGGCCCTTTGCTCTCAGCCGTGCCCTCCAATGCTCTAGAGGTGGAAGGCACAAAGCACTGCCTCCATCCTTCAATTGGAGACAAGCCATAAACTGTCTTGCCTCCAGCTCTTTAGGAAGCTGACAAACAACTCGCTTTCCACAGTCCTGTTACAGCAGACCGGGGAACTTCTCATACAAAGGCAGCTCCAATGGCATTTCTTCCCAGCCCTTAACTCACAGCTTAGGACTCCAGCTTCTGCCGCAATTCCACCTTGCCAACCAGGCTCAGACGAAATGCCTACATCTTCCCCTGAAGCAACTGGGCTGAGTCCCAAATGATTGAGCGTCCACGTGCTTAGGAGGCGATAGACTGCACGCCTTTTTCCAACCACCATTGTGCACTGCTGGAGAGAGTGTCGGAAAGCAGCTATGTCAGAAAGACCCCTTTGCTCTCAGCCGTGCCCTTCATTGCTCTAGACGTGGAATGCACAATGCACTGGCTCCCCCACTCAAGGGGCGAAAAGCCACAGACCATCTTCCTTCCATCTCTTTAGGAAGCTGAGCAAGAACTCGCTTTCAACAGTGCTCTTTCTGTGTCCTGGCAACATCTCATACAAGGACAGCTGATATGCCATTTCTTTTCAGCGCTTAACTCGCAGATATGGAGCTTCTGCTCCTGCCACAATTCCTGCTTGCCAACCCAGCTCAGACGAAATGTCTACATCTTCCCCTTCAGCAACGGGGACGAGGCCCAGATCACTGTGCTTCTGCATGCTTAGCAGGAGCAGACAATAGGCTTTTTACAAACCGCCAATGTGCACTGGGTCAGAGAGTGTCAGAATGCACCTATGTCAGAAAGGGCCCTTTGCTCTCAGCCGTGCCCTCCATTGCTCTAGAGGTGGAAGGCACAAAGCACTGCCTCCATCCTTCAATTGGAGAAAAGCCTGCAACTGTCCTGCTTCCAGCTCTTGAGGAAGCTGGGAAAGCACTCGCATTCCACAGTGCACTTACAGTGTCCTGGGAACGTCTTATACAAAGGCAGCTGAACACCATGTCTTTTCAGCCCTTAACTCACCAATCTGCTACATCTGCTTCCGCCGCATTTCCACCTTGCCAACCCGGCTCAGACGAAATGCCTACATCTTCCCCTCAAGCGACTGTGCTGATTCCCAAATGATTGAGCATCCACATGCTTAGGAGGTGATAAACTGCATGCCTTTTTCCAACCACCATTTTACACTGCTTAGAGAGCGTCGTAAAGCAGCTATGTCAGAAAGGCCTCTCTGCTCTCAGCCATGCCCTCCATTGCTCTCGATGTGGAAGGCACAAGGCACTGGTTCTGGATCCACCCTCAATGGGAGACAAGCCACATCTTGTCCTGTCTCCAGCCATTTAGGAAGTGAAGAAAAATTCCCTTTCCACAGTGCTCTTACAGCGTCCTGGGAACATCTCATACAAAGCAGGCTGAACGCCGTTTCATTTCATCACTTCACTCGCCAGTCTGGGACATCTGCATCCTGCACGTTTCCACCTTGCCAACCCAGCTCAGACGAAATGCCTACATCTTCCACTTGAGCATTGGGGATGAGGCCCATAGGATTGTGGTTCTACATGCTGAGGAGGAGAGGGACAATAGGCTTTTAACTAACCACGAAGTGCAACGGTTGGGAGAGTGTCAGAAAGCACCAATGGCAGAAACACCCCTTTACTCTCAGCTGCGCACTCCATTGCTGTAGAGGTGGAAGGCACAAAGCACTGCCTCCATCCTTCAAGGGGAGACAAGCCATAAACTGTCTTGCCTCCAGCTCTTTAGGAAGCTGGGAAAGAACTCGCTTTCCACAGTGCTGTTACAGCATACGAGGAAACTCTCATACAGAGGCAGCTCAAACGCCACTTCTTCCCAGTGCTTAACTGGCCGCTTTAGGACTTCCGCTTCTGCCACAGTCCCACCTTGCCAACCGGGCTCAGACGAAATGCCTACATCTTCCCCTTCAGCAACGGGGGCGAAGCCCACATGATTGTGCTGCCACATGCTTAGCAGGAGCAGACAATAGGCTTTTTACAAACCGCCATTGTGCACTGGGTCAGAGAGTGTCAGAATGCACCTATGTCAGAAAGGGCCCTTTGCTCTCAGCCGTGCCCTCCATTGCTCTAGAGGTGGAAGGCACAAAGCACTGCCTCCATCCTTCAATTGGAGACAAGCCATAAACTGTCTTGCCTCCAGCTCTTTAGGAAGCTGACAAGCAACTCGCTTTCCATAGTCCTGTTACAGCAGACTGGGGAAATTCTCATACAAAGGCAGCTCAAATGGCATTTCTTCCCAGCCCTTAACTCGCAGCTTTAGGACTCCTGATTCTTCCGCAATTCCACCTGGCCAACCCTGCTCAGAAGAAATGCCTACATCTTCCTGTGAAGCAACTGGGCTGAGTCCAAAATGATTGAGCGTCCACGTGCTTAGGAGGCGATAGACTGCACGCCTTTTTCCAACCACCATTGTCCACAGCTGGAGAGAGCGTCGGAAAGCAGCTATGTCAGAAAGACCCCTTTGCTCTCAGCCGTGCCCTTCATTGCTCTAGACGTGGAATGCACAATGCACTGGCTCCTCTCTTCTAGGGGCGACAAACACAGACCATCTTCCTTCCATCTCTTTAGGAAGCTGAGCAAGAACTCGCTTTCAACAGTGCTCTTTCTGTGTCCTGGCAACATCTCATACAAAGGCAGCTGATATGCCATTTCTTTTCAGCGCTTAACTCGCAGATTTGGAACTTCTGCTCCTGCCACATTTCCACCTTGCCAACCCGGCTCACACGAAATGTCTACATCTTCCCCTTCAGCAACGGGGACGAGGCCCAGATGACTGTGCTTCCGCATGCTTAGCAGGAGCACACGATAGGCTTTTTACAAACCGCCATTGTGCACTGGGTCAGAGAGTGTCAGAATGCACCTATGTCAGAAAGGGCCCTTTGCTCTCAGCCGTGCCCTCCATTGCTCTAGAGGTGGAAGGCACAAAGCACTGCCTCCATCCTTCAATTGGAGACAAGCCAGCAACTGGCCTGCTTCCAGCTCTTGAGGAAGCTGGGATAGCACTCGCATTCCACAGTGCTCTTACAGCGTCCTGGGAACGTCTCATACAAGGGCAGCTGAACACCGTGTCTTTTCAGCCCTTAACTCACCAATCTGCAACATCTGCTTCTGCCGCCTTTCCACCTTGCCAAACCGGCTCAGACGAAATGCCTACATCTTCCCCTGAATCGACTGTGCTGATTCCGAAATGATTGAGCATCCACATGCTTAGGAGGCGATAAACTGTATGCCTTTTTCCCACCACCATTTTTCACTGCTTAGAGAGCGTCGGAAAGCAGCTATGTCAGAAAGGCCCCTTTGCTCTCAGCCATGCCCTCCATTGCTCTCGAGGTGGAAGGCACAAGGCACTGGTTCTGGATCCACCCCTCAATGGGAGACAAACCACATCTTGTCCTGCTTCCAGCTCTTTAGGAAGTGGAGAAGAAACTCCCTTTCCACAGTGCTCTTACAGCGTCCTGGGAACATCTCATACAAAGGAGGCTGAACGCCGTTTCTCTTCAGCACGTCACTCGCCAGTCTGGGACATCTGCATCCTGCACGTTTCCACCTTGCCAACCCGGCTCAGACGAAATGCCTACAACTTCCCCTTGAGCAAAGGGGATGAGGCCCATAGGATTGTGGTTGCACATGCTGAGGAGGAGAGAGACAATAGGCTTTTAACTAACCACGAAGTACAACGGTTGGGAGAGTGTCAGAAAGCACCAATGGCAGAAACACCCCTTTACTCTCAGCCGCGCCCTCCATTGCTGTAGAGGTGGAAGGCACAAAGCACTGCTTCCATCCTTCAAAGGGAGACAAGCCATAAACTGTCTTGCCTCCAGCTCTTTAGGAAGCTGAGAAGAACTCGCTTTCCACAGTGCTGTTACAGCATCCGAGGAAACACTCATACAGAGGCAGCTCCAACGACATTTCTTCCCTGTGCTTAACTGGCCGCTTTAGGACTTCCGCTTCTGCCACAGTTCTACCTTGCCAACCCGGCTCAGGCAAAATGCCTACATCTTCCCTTTAAGCAATGGGGGCGAAGCCCACATGATTGTGCTGCCACATGCTTAGCAGGAGCAGACAATAGGCTTTTTACAAACTGCCATTGTGCACTGGGTCAGAGAGTGTCAGAATGCACCTATGTCAGAAAGGGCCCTTTGCTCTCAGCCGTGCCCTCCATTGCTCTAGAGGTGGAAGGCACTAAGCACTGCCTCCAAACTTCAATTGGAGACAAGCCATAAACTGTCTTGCCTCCAGCTATTTAGGAAGCTGACAAACAACTCGCTTTCCACAGTCCTGTTACAGCAGGCCGGGGAACTTCTCATACAAAGGCAGCTCTAATGGCATTTCTTCCCAGCCCTTAACTCGCAGCTTTAGGACTCCTGCTTCTGCCGCAATTCCACCTTGCCAACCCGGCTCAGACAAAATGCCCACATCTTCCCCTGAAGCGACTGTGCTGATTCCCAAATGATTGAGCATCCACATGCTTAGGAGGCGATAAACTGCATGCCTTTTTCCAACCACCATTTTACACTGCTTAGAGAGCTTCGGAAAGCAGCTATGTCAGAAAGGCCCCTTTGCTCTCAGCCATGCCCTCCATTGCTCTCGAGTTGGAAGGCACAAGGCACTGGTTCTGGATCCACCCCTCAGTGGGAGACATACCACATCTTGGCCTGCTTCCAGCTCTTTAGGAAGTGGAGAAAAATCTCCCTTTCCACAGTGCCCTTACAGCGTCCATCTTCCTTCCATCTCTTTAGGAAGCTGAGCAAGAACTCGCTTTCAACAGTGCTCTTTCTGTGTCCTGGCAACATCTCATACAAAGGCAGCTGATATGCCATTTCTTTTCAGCGCTTAACTCACAGATTTGGAACTTCTGCTCCTGCCACATTTCCAACTTGCCAAACCGGCTCAGACGAAATGTCTACATCTTCCCCTTCAGCAACGGTGACGAGGTCCATATGACTGTGCTTCCGCATGCTTAGCAGGAGCAGACAATAGGCTTTTTACAAACCGCCATTGTGCACTGGGTCAGAGAGTGTCAGAATGCACCTATGTCAGAAAGGGCCCTTTGCTCTCAGCCGTGCCCTCCATTGCTCTAGAGGTGGAAGGCACAAAGCACTGCCTCCATCCTTCAATTGGAGACAAGCCAGCAACTGGCCTGCTTCCAGCTCTTTAGGAAGCTGGGAAAGCACTCGCATTCCACAGTGCTCTTACAGCGTCCTGGGAACGTCTCATACAATGGCAGCTGAAGACCGTGTCTTTTCAGCCCTTAACTCACCAATCTGCAACATCTGCTTCTGCCGCATTTCCACCTTGCTGACCCGGCTCAGACGAAATGCCTACATCTTCCCCTCAAGCGACTGTGCTGATTCCCAAATGATTGAGCATCCACATGCTTAGGAGGCGATAAACTGCATGCCTTTTTCCAACCACCATTTTACACTGCTTAGAGAGCGTCGGAAAGCAGCTATGTCAGAAAGGCCCCTTCGCTCTCAGCCATGCCCTCCATTGCTCTCGAGGTGGAAGGCACAAGGCACTGGTTCTGGATCCACCCCTCAATGTGAGACAAATCACATCTTGGCCTGCTTCCAGCTCTTTTGGAAGTGGAGAAGAAACTCCCTTTCCACAGTGCTCTTACAGCGTCCTGGGAACATCTCATACAAAGGAGGCTGATCGCCGTTTCTTTTCAGCACTTCACTCGCCAGTCTGGGACATCTGCATCCTGCACGTTTCCACCTTGCCAACGCGGCTCAGACGAAATGCCTACATCTTCCCCTTGAGCAATGGGGATGAGGCCCATAGGATTGTGGTTCCACATGCTGAGGAGGACAGAGACAATAGGCTTTTAACTAACCACGAAGTGCAACGCTTGGGAGAGAGTCAGAAAGCACCAATGGCAGAAAGACCCCTTTACTCTCAGCCGCGCCCTCCATTGCTGTAGAGGTGGAAGGCACAAAGCACTGCCTCCATCCTTCAATGGGAGACAAGCCACAATCTGTCTTGCCTCCAGCTCTTTATGAAGCTGGGAAGGAACTCGCTTTCCACAGTGCTGTTACAGCATACGAGGAAACTCTCATACAGAGGCAGCTCAAACGCCATTTCTTCCCAGGGCTTAACTGGCCGCTTTAGGACTTCCGCTTCTGCCACAGTTCCACCTTGCCAACCCGGCTCATACGAAATACCTACATCTTCCCCTTAAGCAACGGGGGCAAAGCCCACATGATTGTGCTGCCACATGCTTAGCAGGAGCAGACAATAGGCTTTTTACAAACTGCCATTGTGCACTGGGTGAGAGAGTGTCAGAATGCACCTATGTCAGAAAGGGCCCTTTGCTGTCAGCCGTGCCCTCCATTGCTCTAGAGGTGGAAGGCACAAAGCACTGCCTCCATCCTTCAATTGGAGACAAGCCATAAACTGTCTTGCCTCCAGCTCCTTAGGAAGGTGACAAACAACTCGCTTTCCACAGGCCTGTTACAGAAGACCGGGGAACTTCTCATACAAAGGCAGCTCAAATGGCATTTCTTCCCAGTCCTTAGCTCGCAGCTTTAGGACTCCTGCTTCTGCCGCAATTCCACCTTGCCAACCCGGCTCAGACGAAATGCCTACATCTTCCCCTGAAGCAACTGGGCTGAGTCCCAAATGATTGAGCGTCCACGTGCTTAGGAGGCGATAGACTGCACGCCTTTTTCCAACCACCATTTTACACTGCTTAGAGAGCGTCGGAAAGCAGCTATGTCAGAAAGGCCCCTTTGCTCTCAGCCATGCCCTCCATTGCTCTCGAGGTGGAAGGCACAAGGCACTGGTTCTGGATCCACCCCTCAATGGGAGACAAACCACATCTTGGCCTGCTTCCAGCTCTTTAGGAAGTGGAGAAAAAACTCCCTTTCCACAGTGCTCTTACAGCGTCCTGGGAACATCTCATACAAAGGAGGCTGAACGCCGTTTCTTTTCAGCACGTCACTCGCCAGTCTGGGACATCTGCATCCTGCACGTTTCCACCTTGCCAAACCGGCTCAGACGAAATGCCTACAACTTCACCTTGAGCAATGGGGATGAGGCCCATAGGATTGTGGTTGCACATGCTGAGGAGGAGAGAGACAATAGGCTTTTAACTAACCACGAATTGCAATGTTGGGAGAGTGTCAGAAAGCTCCAATGGCAGAAACACCCCTTTACTCTCAGCCGCGCCCTCCATTGCTGTAGAGGTGGAAGGCACAAAGCACTGCCTCCATCCTTCAATGGGAGACAAGCCATAAACTGTCTTGCCTCCAGCTCTTTAGGAAGCTGAGAAAGAACTCGCTTTCCACAGTCCTGTTACAGCAGACCGGGGAACTTCTCATACAAAGGCAACTCCAATGGCATTTCTTCCCAGCCCTTAACTCGCAGCTTTAGGACTCCTGCTTCTGCCGCAATTCCACCAGGGCAACCCGCCTCAGACGAAATGCCTACATCTTCCCCTGAAGCAACTGGGCTGAGTCCCAAATGATTGAGCGTCCACGTGCTTAGGAGGCGATAGACTGCACGCCTTTTTCCAACCACCATTGAGCACTGCTGGAGAGAGTGTCGGAAAGCAGCTATGTCAGAAAGACCCCTTTGCTCTCAGCCGTGCCCTTCATTGCTCTAGACATGGAATGCACAAGGCACTGGCTCCCCCCCTCAAGGGGCGACAATCCACAGACCATATTCCTTCCATCTCTTTAGGATGCTGAGCAAGAACTCGCTTTCAACAGTGCTCTTTCTGTGTCCTGGCAACATCTCATACAAAGGCAGCTGATATGCCATTTCTTTTCAGCGCTTAACTCGCAGATTTGGAACTTCTGCTCCTGCCACATTTCTACCTTGCCAACCCGGCTCACACGAAATGTCTACATCTTCCCCTTCAGCAACGCTGACGAGGCCCAGATGACTGTGCTTCCGCATGCTTACCAGGAGCAGAAAATAGGCTTTTTACAAACCGCCATTGTGCACTGGGTCAGAGAGTGTCAGAATGCACCTATGTCAGAAAGGGCCCTTTGCTGTCAGCCGTGCCCTCCATTGCTCTAGAGGTGGAAGGCACAAAGCACTGTCTCCATCCTTCAATTGGAGACAAGCCAGCAACTGTCCTGCTTCCAGCTATTGAGGAAGCTGGTAAAGCACTCGCATTCCACAGTGCTCTTACAGCGTCCTGGGAACGTCTCATACAAAGGCAGCTGAACACCGTGTCTTTTCAGCCCTTAACTCACCAATCTGCAACATCTGCTTCTGCCGCATTTCCACCTTGCCAACCCGGCTCAGACGAAATGCCTACATCTTCCCCTGAAGCGACTGTGCTGATTCCCAAATGATTGAGTATCCACATGCTTAGGAGGTGATAAACTGCATGCCTTTTTCCAACCACCATTTTACACTGCTTAGAGAGCTTCAGAAAGCAGCTATGTCAGAAAGGCCCCTTTGCTCTCAGCCATGCCCTCCATTGCTCTCGAGTTGGAAGGCACAAGGCACTGGTTCTGGATCCACCCCTCAATGGGAGACAAACCACATCTTGGCCTGCTTCCAGCTCTTTAGGAAGTTCAGAAAAAACTCACTTTCCATAGTGCTCTTACAGCGTCCTGGGAAAATCTCATACAAATGAGGCTGAACGCCGTTTCTTTTCAGCACTTCACTCGCCAGTCTGGGACATCTGCATCCTGCACGTTTCCACCTTGCCAACCCGGCTCAGACGAAATGCCTACAACTTCCCCTTGAGCAAAGGGGTTGAGGCCCATAGGATTGTGGTTGCACATGCTGAGGAGGAGAGAGACAATAGGCTTTTAACTAACCACAAGTGCAATGGTTGGGAGAGTGCCAGAAAGCACCAATTGCAGTAACACCCCTTTACTCTCAGCCGCGCCCTCCATTGCTGTAGAGGTGGAAGGCACAAAGCACTGCCTCCATCCTTCAATGGGAGACAAGCCATAAACTGTCTTGCCTCCAGCTCTTTAGGAAGCTGAGAAAGAACTCGCTTTCCACAGTCCTGTTACAGCAGACCGGGGAACTTCTCATACAAAGGCAGCTCAAATGGCATTTCTTCCCAGCCCTTAACTCGCAGCTTTAGGACTCCTGCTTCTGCCATAATTCCACCTTGCCAACCCGGCTCAGATGAAATGCCTACATCTTCCCCTTGAGCAATGGGGATGAGGCCCATAGGATTGTGGTTCCACATGCTGAGGAGGAGAGAGACAATAGGCTTTTAACTAATCACGAAGTGCAATGGTTGGGAGAGTGTCAGAAAGCACCAATATCAGAAAGACCCCTTTACTCTCAGCCGCGCCTTCCATTGCTGTAGAGGTGGAAGGCACAAAGCACTGCCTCCATAATTCAATGGGAGACAAGCCATAAACTGTCTTGCCTCCAGCTCTTTAAGAAGCTGGGAAAGAACTCGCTTTCCACAGTGCTCTTACAACATACGAGGAAACTCTCATGCAGAGGCAGCTCAAACGCCATTTCTCCCCTGTGCTTAACTGGCCGCTTTAGGACTTCCGCTTCTGCCACCGTTCCACCTTGCCAACCCGGCTCAGACGAAATGCCTACATCTTCCCCTTAAGCAACGGGGGCGAAGCCCACATGATTGTGCTGCCACATGCTTCGCAGGAGCAGACAATGGGCTTTTTACAAACCGCCATTGTGCACTGGGTCAGAGAGTGTCAGAATGCACCTATGTCAGAAAGGGCCCTTTGCTCTCAGCCGTGCCCTCCATTGCTCTAGAGGTGGAAGGCACAAAGCACTGCCTCCGTCCTTCAATGGGAGACCAGACATAAACTGTCTTGCCTCCAGCTCTTTAGGAAGCTGGGAAGGAACTCGCTTTCCACAGTGCTGTTACAGCATACGAGGAAACTCTCATACAGAGGCAGCTCCAACGCCATTTCTTCCCTGAGCTTAACTGGCCGCTTTAGAATTCCGCTTCTGCCACAGTTCCACCTTGCCAACCCGGCTCAGACGAAATGCCTACATCTTCCCCTTAAGCAACGGGGGCGAAGCCCAAATGATTGTTCTGCCACATGCTTAGCAGGAGCAGACAATAGGCTTTTTACAAACCGCCATTGTGCACTGGGTCAGAGAGTGTCAGAATGCACCTATGTCAGAAAGGGCCCTTTGCTCTCAGCCGTGCCCTCCATTTCTTTAGAGGTGGAGGGCACAAGGCACTGCCTCCATCCTTCAATTGGAGACAAGCCATAAACTGTCTTGCCTCCAGCTCTTTAGGAAGCTGACAAACAACTCGCTTTCCACAGTCCTGTTACAGCAGACCGGGGAACTTCTCATACAAAGGCAGCTCCAATGGCATTTCTTCCCAGCCCTTAACTCGCAGCTTTAGGACTCCTGCTTCTGCTGCAATTCCACCTGGCCAACCCGGCTCAGACGAAATGCCTACATCTTCCCCTGAAGCAACTGGGCTGAGTCCCAAATGATTGAGCGTCCACGTGCTTAGGAGGCGATAGACTGCACGCCTTTTTCCAACCACCATTCTGCACTGCTGGAGAGAGTGTCGGAATGCAGCTATGTCAGAAAGACCCCTTTGCTCTCAGCCGTGCCCTTCTTTGCTCTAGACGTGGAATTCAGAATGCACTGGCTCCCCCCTTCAAGGGGCGACAAGCCACAGACCATCTTCCTTCCATCTCTTTAGGAAGCTGAGCAAGAACTCGCTTTCAACAGTGCTCTTTCTGTGTCCTGGCAACATCTCATACAAAGGCAGCTGATATGCCTTTTCTTTTCAGCGCTTAACTCGCAGATTTGGAACTTCTGCTGATTCCCAAATGATTGAGCATCCACATGCTTAGGAGGCGATAAACTGCATGCCTTTTTCCAACCACCATTTTACACTGCTTAGAGAGCGTCGGAAAGCAGCTATGTCAGAAAGGCCCCTTTGCTCTCAGCCATGCCCTCCATTGCTCTCGAGGTGGAAGGCACAAAGCACTGGTTCTGGATCCACCCCTCAATGGGAGACAAACCACATCTTGGCCTGCTTCCAGCTCTTTAGGAAGGGGAGGAAAAACTCCCTTTCCACACTACTCTTAGAGCGTCCTGGGAACATCTCATACAAAGGAGGCTGAACGCCGTTTCTTTTCAGCACTTCACTCGCCAGTCTGGGACATCTGCATCCTGCACGTTTCCACCTTGCCAACCCGGCTCAGACGAATTGCCTACATTTTCCCTTGAGCAATGGGGATGAGGCCCATAGGATCGTGGTTCCACATGCTGAGGAGGAGAGAGACAATAGGCTTTTAACTAACCACGAAGTGCAATGGTTCGGAGAGTGTCAGAAAGCACCAATGGCAGAAACACCCCTTTACTGTCAGCTGCGCCCTCCATTGTCGTAGAGATGGAAGGCACAAAGCACTGCCTCCATCCTTCAATGGGAGACAAGCCATAAACTGTCTTGCCTCCAGCTCTTTAGGAAGCTGGGAAAGAACTCGCTTTCCACAGTGCTGTTACAGCATATGAGGAAACTCTCATACAGAGGCAGCTCAAACGCCATTTCTTCCCAGGGCTTAACTGGCCGCTTTAGGACTTCCGCTTCTGCCACAGTTCCACCTTGCCAACACGGCTCAAACGAAATGCCTACATCTTCCCCTTCAGCAACGGGGGCGAAGCCCACATGATTGTGCTGCCACATGCTTAGCAGGAGCAGACAATAGGCATTTTACAAACCGCCATTGTGCACTGGGTCAGAGAGTGTCAGAATGCACCTATGTCAGAAAGGGCCCTTTGCTCTCAGCCGTGCCCTCCATTGCTCTAGAGGTGGAAGGCACAAAGCACTGCCTCCATCCTTCAATTGGAGAAAAGCCATAAACTGTCTTGCCTCCAGCTCTTTAGGAAGCTGACAAACAACTCGCTTTCCACAGTCCTGTTACAGCAGACCGGGGAACTTCTCATACAAAGGCAGCTCCAATGGCATTTCTTCCCAGCCCTTAACTCGCAGGTTTAGGACTCCTGCTTCTGCCGCAATTCAACCTTGCCAACCCGGCTCAGACGACATGCCTACATCTTCACCTTAAGCAACTGGTCTGAGTCCCAAATGATTGAGCGTCCACGTGCTTAGGAGGCGATAGACTGCACTCCTTTCTCCAGCCACCATTGTGCACTGCTGGAGAGAGTGTCGGAAAGCAGCTATGTCAGGAAGACCACTTTGCTCTCAGCCGTGCCCTTCATTGCTCTAGACGTGGAATGCACAATGCACTGGCTCGCCCCCTCAAGGGGCGACAAGCCACAGACCATCTTCCTTCCATCTCTTTAGGAAGCTGAGCAAGAACTCGCTTTCAACAGTGCTCTTTCTGTGTCGTGGCAAAATCTCATACAAAGGCAGCTGATATGCAATTTCTGTTCAGCGCTTAAATCGCAGGTTTGGAACTTCTGCTCCTGCCACATTGCCACCTGGCCAACCCGGCTCAGACGAAATGTCTACAACTTTCCCTTCAGCAACGGGGATGAGGCCCAGAAGACTGTGCTTCCGCATGCTTAGCAGGAGCAGACAATAGGCTTTTTACAAACCGCCATTGTGCACTTGATCAGAGAGTGTCAGAATGCACCTATGTCAGAAAGGGCCCTTTGCTCTCAGCCGTGCCCTCCATTGCTCTAGAGGTGGAAGGCACAAAGCACTGCCTCCATCCTTCAATTGGAGACAAGCCAGCAACTGTCCTGCTTACAGCTCTGTAGGAAGCTGGGAAAGCACTCGCATTCCACAGTGCTCTTTCAGCGTCCTGGGAACGTCTCATACAAAGGCAGCTGAACACCGTGTCTTTTCAGCCCTTAACTCACCAATCTGCAACATCTGCTTCTGCCGCATTTCCACCTTGCGAACCCGGCTCAGACGAAATGCCTACATCTTCCCCTGAAGCGACTGTGCTGATTCCCAAATGATTGAGCATCCACATGCTTAGGAGGCGATAAACTGCATGCCTTTTTCCAACCACCATTTTACACTGCTTAGAGAGCGTCGGAAAGCAGCTATGTCAGAAAGGCCCCTTTGCTCTCAGCCATGCCCTCCATTGCTCTCGAGGTGGAAGGCACAACTCACTCGTTCTGGATCCACCCCTCAATGGGAGACAAACCACATCATGTCCTGCTTCCAGCTCTTTAGGAAGTGGAGAAAAAACTCCCTTTCCACAGTGCTCTTACAGCGTCCTTGGAACATCTCATACAAAGGAGGCTGAACGCCGTTTCTTTTCAGCACTTCACTCGCCTGTCTGGGACATCTGCATCCTGCACGTTTCCACCTTGCCAACCCGTATCAGACGAAATGCCTACGTCTTCCCCTTGAGCAATGGGGATGAGGCCCATAGGATTGTGGTTCCACATGCAGAGGAGGAGAGAGACAATAGGCTTTTAACTAACCACGAAGAGCAACGGTTGGGAGAGTGTCAGAAAGCCCCAATGGCAGAAAGGCCCCTTTACTATCAGCCGCGCCCTCCATTGCTGTAGAGGTGGAAGGCACAAAGCACTGCCTCCATAATTCAATGGGAGACAAGCCATAAACTGTCTTGCCTCCAGCTCTTTAAGAAGCTGGGAAAGAACTCGCTTTCCACAGTGCTGTTACAGCATACGAGGAAACTCTCATACAGAGGCAGCTGAAACGCCATTTCTTCCCAGTGCTTAACTGGCCTCTTTAGTACTTCCGCTTCTGCCACAGTTCCACCTTGCCAACCCGGCTCAGACGAAATGCCTACATCTTCCCCTTAAGCAACAGGGGTGAAGTCCACATGATTGTGCTTCCACATGCTTTCCCGGAGTAGACAATAGGCTTTTTACAAACCGCCATTGTGCACTGGGTCAAAGAGTGTCAGAATGCACCTATGTCAGAAGGGGTCCTTTGCTCTCAGCCATGCCCTCTATTGCTCTAGAGGTGGAAGGCACAAAGCACTGCCTCCATCCTCCAATTGGAGACAAGCCATAAACTGTCTTGCCTCCAGCTCTTTAGGAAGCTGACAGACAACTCGCTTTCCACAGTCCTGTTACAGCAGACCGGTTAAATTCTCATACAAAGGCTGCTCAAATGGCATTTCTTCCCAGCCATTAACTCGCAGCTTAGGAATCCTGCTTCTGCCGCAATTCCACCTTGCCAACCCGGCTCAGACGAAATGCCTACATCTTCCCCTGAAGCAACTGGTCTGAGTGCCAAATGATTGAGCGTCCACGTGCTTAGGAGGCGATAGACTGCACGCCTTTTTCCAACCACCATTGTGCACTGCTGGAGAGAGTTACGGAAAGCAGCTATGTCAGAAAGACCCCTTTACTATCAGCCGTGCCCTTCATTGCTGTAGACGTGGAATGCACAATGCACTGGCTCCCCCCCTCAAGGGGCGAAAAGCCACAGACCATCTTCCTTCCATCTCTTTAGGAAGCTGAGCAAGAACTCGCTTTCAACAGTGCTCTTTCTGTGTCCTGGCAACATCTCATACAAAGGCAGCTGATATGCCATTTCTTTTCAGCGCTTAACTCGCAGATTTGGAACTTCTGCTCCTGCCACATTTCTACCTTGTCAACCCGGCTCAGACGAAATGTCTACATCTTCCGCTTCAGCAACGGGGACGAGGCCCAGATGATTGTGCTTCCGCATGCTTAGCAGGAGCAGACAATAGGCTTTTTACAAACCGCCATTGTGCACTGGGTCAGAGAGTGTCAGAATGCACCTATGTCAGAAAGGGCCCTTTGCTCTCAGCCGTGCCCTAAATTGCTCTAGAGGTGGAAGGCACAAAGCACTGCCTCCATCCTTCAATTGGAGACAAGCCATAAACTGTCTTGCCTCCAGCTCTTTAGGTCGCTGACAAAAAACTCGCTTTCCACAGTCCTGTTACAGCATACTGGGGAACTTCTCATGCAAAGGCAGCTCAAATGGCATTTCTTCCCAGCCCTTAACTCGCAGCTTAGGACTCCTGATTCTGCCGCAATTCCACCTTGCCAACCCGGCTCAGACGAAATGCCTACATCTTCCCCTGAAGCAACAGGGCTGAGTCCCAAATGATTGAGCGTCCACGTGCTTAGGAGGCGATAGACTGCACGCCTATTTCCAACCACCATTGTGCACTGCTGGAGAGAGTGTCGGAAAGCAGCTATGTCAGAAAGACCCCTTTGCTCTCAGCCGTGCCCTTCATTGCTCTAGACGTGGAATGCACAATGCACTGGCTCCTCTCCTCTAGGGGCGACAACCACAGACCATCTTCCTTCCATCTCTTTAGGAAGCTGAGCAAGAACTCGCTTTCAACAGTGCTCTTTCTGTGTCCTGGCAACATCTCATACAAAGGCAGCTGATATGCCATTTCTTTTCAGCGCTTAACTCGCAGATTTGGAACTTCTGCTCCTGACAAAATTCCTGCTTGCCAACCCGGCTCAGACGAAATGTCTACATCTTCCCCTTCAGCAACGGCGACGAGGCCCAGATCACTGTGCTTCCGCATGCTTAGCAGGAGCAGACAATAGGCTTTTTACACACCGCCAATGTGCACTGGGTCAGAGAGTGTCAGAATGCACCTATGTCAGAAAGGGCCCTTTGCTCTCAGCCGTGCCCTCCATTGCTCTAGAGGTGGAAGGCACAAAGCACTGCCTCCATCCTTCAATTGGAGAAAAGCCAGCAACTGTCCTGCTTCCAGCTCTTGAGGAAGCTGGGAAAGCACTCGCATTCCACAGTGCACTTACAGTGTCCTGGGAACGTCTTATACAAAGGCAGCTGAACACCGTGTCTTTCCAGCCCTTAACTCACCAATCTGCTACATCTGCTTCTGCCGCATTTCCACCTTGCCAACCCGGCTCAGACGAAATGCCTACATCTTCCCCTCAAGCGACTGTGCTGATTCCCAAATGATTGAGCATCCACATGCTTAGGAGGTGATAAACTGCATGCCTTTTTCCAACCACCATTTTACACTGCTTAGAGAGCGTCGTAAAGCAGCTATGTCAGAAAGGCCCCTCTGCTCTCAGCCATGCCCTCCATTGCTCTCGATGTGGAAGGCACAAGGCACTGGTTCTGGATCCACCCTCAATGGGAGACAAGCCACATCTTGTCCTGTCTCCAGCTATTTAGGAATTGAAGAAAAAGTCCCTTTCCACAGTGCTCTTACAGCGTCCTGGGAACATCTCATACAAAGGAGGCTGAACGCCGTTTCATTTCAGCACTTCACTCGCCAGTCTGAGACATCTGCATCCTGCACGATTCCACCTTGCCACCCCGGCTCAGGCGAAATGCCTACATCTTCCCCTTGAGCAATGGGGATGAGGCCCATAGGATTGTGGTTCCGCAAGCTGAGGAGGAGAGAGACATTAGGCTTTTAACTTACCACGAAGTGCAACGGTTGGGAGAGTGTCAGAAAGCACCAATGGCAGAAAGACCCCTTTACTCTCAGCCGCGCCCTCCATTGCTGTAGAGGTGGAAGGCACAAAGCACTGCCTCCATGCTTCAATGGGAGACCAGCCATAAACTGTCTTGCCTCCAGCTCGTTAGGAAGCTGGGAAGGGACTCGCTTTCCACAGTGCTGTTACAGCATACGAGGAAACTCTCATACAGAGGCAGCTCAAACGCCATTTCTTCCCAGTGCTTAACTGGCCGCTTTAGGACTTCCGCTTCTGCCACAGTTCCACCTTGCCAACCCGGCTCAGACGAAATGCCTACATCTTCCCCTTAAGCAACGGGGGCGAAGCCCACATGATTGTGCTGCCACATGCTTAGCAGGAGCAGACAGTAGGCTTTTTACAAACCGCCATTGTGCACTGGGTCAGAGAGTGTCAGAATGCACCTATGTCAGAAAGGGCCCTTTGCTCTCAGCCGTGCCCTCCATTGCTCTAGAGGTGGAAGGCACAAAGCACTGCCTCCATCCTTCAATTGGAGACAAGCCATAAACTGTCTTGCCTCCAGCTCTTTAGGAAGCTGACAAAAAACTCGCTTTCCACAGTCCTGTTACAGCATACTGGGGAACTTCTCATGCAAAGGCAGCTCAAATGGCATTTCTTCCCAGCCCTTAACTCGCAGCTTAGGACTCCTGATTCTTCCGCAATTCCACCTTGTCAACCCGGCTCAGAAAAAATGCCTACATCTTCCCCTGAAGCAACTGGGCTGAGTCCCAAATGATTGAGCGTCCACGTGCTTAGGAGGCGATAGACTGCACGCCTTTTTCCAACCACCATTCTGCACTGCTGGGAGAGTGTCGGAAAGCAGCTATGTCAGGAAGACCCCTTTGCTCTCAGCCGTGCCCTTCATTGCTCTAGACGTGGAATGCACAATGCACTGGTTCCCCCACTCAAGGGGCGACAAGCCACAGACCATCTTCCTTCCATCTCTTTAGGAAGCTGAGCAAGAACTCGCTTTCAACAGTGCTCTTTCTGTGTCCTGGCAACATCTCATACAAAGGCAGCTGATATGCCATTTCTTTTCAGCGCTTAACTCGCAGATTTGGAACTTCTGCTCCTGCCACATTTCCACCTTGCCAACCCGGCTCAGACGAAATGTCTACATCTTCCCCTTCAGCAGCGGGGACGAGGCCCAGATGACTGTGCTTCCGCATGCGTAGCAGGAGCAGACAAGAGGCTTTTTACAAACCGCCATTGTGCACTGGGTCAGAGAGTGTCAGAATGCACCTATGTCAGAAAGGGCCCTTTGCTCTCAGCCGTGCCCTAAATTGCTCTAGAGGTGGAAGGCACAAAGCACTGCCTCCATCCTTCAATTGGAGACAAGCCATAAACTGTCTTGCCTCCAGCTCTTTAGGTCGCTGACAAAAAACTCGCTTTCCACAGTCCTGTTACAGCATACTGGGGAACTTCTCATGCAAAGGCAGCTCAAATGGCATTTCTTCCCAGCCCTTAACTCGCAGCTTAGGACTCCTGATTCTGCCGCAATTCCACCTTGCCAACCCGGCTCAGACGAAATGCCTACATCTTCCCCTGAAGCAACAGGGCTGAGTCCCAAATGATTGAGCGTCCACGTGCTTAGGAGGCGATAGACTGCACGCCTATTTCCAACCACCATTGTGCACTGCTGGAGAGAGTGTCGGAAAGCAGCTATGTCAGAAAGACCCCTTTGCTCTCAGCCGTGCCCTTCATTGCTCTAGACGTGGAATGCACAATGCACTGGCTCCTCTCTTCTAGGGGCGACAAACACAGACCATCTTCCTTCCATCTCTTTAGGAAGCTGAGCAAGAACTCGCTTTCAACAGTGCTCTTTCTGTGTCCTGGCAACATCTCATACAAAGGCAGCTGATATGCCATTTCTTTTCAGCGCTTAACTCGCAGATTTGGAACTTCTGCTCCTGCCAAAATTCCTGCTTGCCAACCCGGCTCAGACGAAATGTCTACATCTTCCCCTTCAGCAACGGGGACGAGGCCCAGATCACTGTGCTTCCGCATGCTTAGCAGGAGCAGACAATAGGCTTTTTACACACCGCCAATGTGCACTGGGTCAGAGAGTGTCAGAATGCACCTATGTCAGAAAGGGCCCTTTGCTCTCAGCCGTGCCCTCCATTGCTCTAGAGGTGGAAGGCACAAAGCACTGCCTCCATCCTTCAATTGGAGAAAAGCCTGCAACTGTCCTGCTTCCAGCTCTTGAGGAAGCTGGGAAAGCACTCGCATTCCACAGTGCACTTACAGTGTCCTGGGAACGTCTTATACAAAGGCAGCTGAACACCGTGTCTTTCCAGCCCTTAACTCACCAATCTGCTACATCTGCTTCTGCCGCATTTCCACCTTGCCAACCCGGCTCAGACGAAATGCCTACATCTTCCCCTCAAGCGACTGTGCTGATTCCCAAATGATTGAGCATCCACATGCTTAGGAGGTGATAAACTGCATGCCTTTTTCCAACCACCATTTTACACTGCTTAGAGAGCGTCGTAAAGCAGCTATGTCAGAAAGGCCCCTCTGCTCTCAGCCATGCCCTCCATTGCTCTCGATGTGGAAGGCACAAGGCACTGGTTCTGGATCCAGCCTCAATGGGAGACAAGCCACATCTTGTCCTGTCTCCAGCTATTTAGGAATTGAAGAAAAAGTCCCTTTCCACAGTGCTCTTACAGCGTCCTGGGAACATCTCATACAAAGGAGGCTGAACGCCGTTTCATTTCAGCACTTCACTCGCCAGTCTGAGACATCTGCATCCTGCACGTTTCCACCTTGCCACCCCGGCTCAGGCGAAATGCCTACATCTTCCCCTTGAGCAATGGGGATGAGGCCCATAGGATTGTGGTTCCGCAAGCTGAGGAGGAGAGAGACATTAGGCTTTTAACTTACCACGAAGTGCAACGGTTGGGAGAGTGTCAGAAAGCACCAATGGCAGAAAGACCCCTTTACTCTCAGCCGCGCCCTCCATTGCTGTAGAGGTGGAAGGCACAAAGCACTGCCTCCATGCTTCAATGGGAGACCAGCCATAAACTGTCTTGCCTCCAGCTCGTTAGGAAGCTGGGAAGGGACTCGCTTTCCACAGTGCTGTTACAGCATACGAGGAAACTCTCATACAGAGGCAGCTCAAATGCCATTTCTTCCCAGTGCTTAACTGGCCGCTTTAGGACTTCCGCTTCTGCCACAGTTCCACCTTGCCAACCCGGCTCAGACGAAATGCCTACATCTTCCCCTTAAGCAACGGGGGCGAAGCCCACATGATTGTGCTGCCACATGCTTAGCAGGAGCAGACAGTAGGCTTTTTACAAACCGCCATTGTGCACTGGGTCAGAGAGTGTCAGAATGCACCTATGTCAGAAAGGGCCCTTTGCTCTCAGCCGTGCCCTCCATTGCTCTAGAGGTGGAAGGCACAAAGCACTGCCTCCATCCTTCAATTGGAGACAAGCCATAAACTGTCTTGCCTCCAGCTCTTTAGGAAGCTGACAAAAAACTCGCTTTCCACAGTCCTGTTACAGCATACTGGGGAACTTCTCATGCAAAGGCAGCTCAAATGGCATTTCTTCCCAGCCCTTAACTCGCAGCTTAGGACTCCTGATTCTTCCGCAATTCCACCTTGTCAACCCGGCTCAGACAAAATGCCTACATCTTCCCCTGAAGCAACTGGGCTGAGTCCCAAATGATTGAGCGTCCACGTGCTTAGGAGGCGATAGACTGCACGCCTTTTTCCAACCACCATTCTGCACTGCTGGGAGAGTGTCGGAAAGCAGCTATGTCAGGAAGACCCCTTTGCTCTCAGCCGTGCCCTTCATTGCTCTAGACGTGGAATGCACAATGCACTGGTTCCCCCACTCAAGGGGCGACAAGCCACAGACCATCTTCCTTCCATCTCTTTAGGAAGCTGAGCAAGAACTCGCTTTCAACAGTGCTCTTTCTGTGTCCTGGCAACATCTCATACAAAGGCAGCTGATATGCCATTTCTTTTCAGCGCTTAACTCGCAGATTTGGAACTTCTGCTCCTGCCACATTTCCACCTTGCCAACCCGGCTCAGACGAAATGTCTACATCTTTCCCTTCAGCAGCGGGGACGAGGCCCAGATGACTGTGCTTCCGCATGCGTAGCAGGAGCAGACAAGAGGCTTTTTACAAACCGCCATTGTGCACTGGGTCAGAGAGTGTCAGAATGCACCTATGTCAGAAAGGGCCCTTTGCTCTCAGCCGTGCCCTAAATTGCTCTAGAGGTGGAAGGCACAAAGCACTGCCTCCATCCTTCTATTGGAGACAAGCCATAAACTGTCTTGCCTCCAGCTCTTTAGGTAGCTGACAAAAAACTCGCTTTCCACAGTCCTGTTACAGCATACTGGGGAACTTCTCATGCAAAGGCAGCTCAAATGGCATTTCTTCCCAGCCCTTAACTCGCAGCTTAGGACTCCTGATTCTGCCGCAATTCCACCTTGCCAACCCGGCTCAGACGAAATGCCTACATCTTCCCCTGAAGCAACAGGGCTGAGTCCCAAATGATTGAGCGTCCACGTGCTTAGGAGGCGATAGACTGCACGTCTATTTCCAACCACCATTGTGCACTGCTGGAGAGAGTGTCGGAAAGCAGCTATGTCAGAAAGACCCCTTTGCTCTCAGCCGTGCCCTTCATTGCTCTAGACGTGGAATGCACAATGCACTGGCTCCTCTCCTCTAGGGGCGACAACCACAGACCATCTTCCTTCCATCTCTTTAGGAAGCTGAGCAAGAACTCGCTTTCAACAGTGCTCTTTCTGTGTCCTGGCAACATCTCATACAAAGGCAGCTGATATGCCATTTCTTTTCAGCGCTTAACTCGCAGATTTGGAACTTCTGCTCCTGCCAAAATTCCTGCTTGCCAACCCGGCTCAGACGAAATGTCTACATCTTCCCCTTCAGCAACGGGGACGAGGCCCAGATCACTGTGCTTCCGCATGCTTAGCAGGAGCAGACAATAGGCTTTTTACACACAGCCAATGTGCACTGGGTCAGAGAGTGTCAGAATGCACCTATGTCAGAAAGGGCCCTTTGCTCTCAGCCGTGCCCTCCATTGCTCTAGAGGTGGAAGGCACAAAGCACTGCCTCCATCCTTCAATTGGAGAAAAGCCTGCAACTGTCCTGCTTCCAGCTCTTGAGGAAGCTGGGAAAGCACTCGCATTCCACAGTGCACTTACAGTGTCCTGGGAACGTCTTATACAAAGGCAGCTGAACACCGTGTCTTTTCAGCCCTTAACTCACCAATCTGCTACATCTGCTTCTGCCGCATTTCCACCTTGCCAACCCGGCTCAGACGAAATGCCTACATCTTCCCCTCAAGCGACTGTGCTGATTCCCAAATGATTGAGCATCCACATGCTTAGGAGGTGATAAACTGCATGCCTTTTTCCAACCACCATTTTACACTGCTTAGAGAGCGTCGTAAAGCAGCTATGTCAGAAAGGCCCCTCTGCTCTCAGCCATGCCCTCCATTGCTCTCGATGTGGAAGGCACAAGGCACTGGTTCTGGATCCACCCTCAATGGGAGACAAGCCACATCTTGTCCTGTCTCCAGCTATTTAGGAATTGAAGAAAAAGTCCCTTTCCACAGTGCTCTTACAGCGTCCTGGGAACATCTCATACAAAGGAGGCTGAACGCCGTTTCATTTCAGCACTTCACTCGCCAGTCTGAGACATCTGCATCCTGCACGTTTCCACCTTGCCACCCCGGCTCAGGCGAAATGCCTACATCTTCCCCTTGAGCAATGGGGATGAGGCCCATAGGATTGTGGTTCCACATGCTGAGGAGGAGAGAGACAATAGGCATTTAACTAACCACGAAGTGCAACGGTTGGGAGAGTGTCAGAAAGCACCAATGGCTGAAAGACCCCTTTACTCTCAGCCGCGCCCTCCATTGCTGTAGAGGTGGAAGGCACAAAGCACTGCCTCCATCCTTCAATGGGAGACAAGCCATAAACTGTCTTGCCTCCAGCTCTTTAGGAAGCTGGGAAAGAACTCGCTTTCCACAGTGCTGTTACAGCATACGAGGAAACTCTCATACAGAGGCAGCTCAAACGCGATATCTTCCCAGTGCTTAACTGGCCGCTTTAGGACTTCCGCTTCTGCCACACTTCCACCTTGCCAACCCGGCTCAGACGAAATGCCTACATCTTCCCCTTAATCAACGGGGCCGAAGCCCACATGATTGTTCTGCCACATGCTTAGCAGGAGCAGACAATAGGCTTTTTACAAACCGCCATTGTGCACTGGGTCAGAGAGTGTCAGAATGCACCTATGTCAGAAAGGGCCCTTTGCTCTCAGCAGTGCCCTCCATTGCTCTAGAGGTGGAAGGCAAAAAAGCACTGCCTCCATCCTTCAATTGGAGACAAGCCATAAACTGTCCTGCCTGCAGCTCTTTAGGAAGCTGACAAACAACTCGCTTTCCACAGTCCTGTTACAGCAGACTGGGGACTTCTCATACAAAGGCAGCTCAAATGGCATTTCTTCCCAGCTCTTAACTCGCAGCTTAGGACTCCAGCTTCTGCCGCAATTCCACCTTGCCAACCCGGCTCAGACGAAATGCCTACATCTTCCCCTGAAGCAAATGGTCTGAGTCCCAAATGATTGAGCGTCCACGTGCTTAGGAAGCGATAGACTGCACGCCTTTTTCCAACCACCATTGCTCACTGCTGGAGAGAGTGTCGGAAAGCAGCTATGTCAGAAAGACCCCTTTGCTCTCAGCCGTGCCCTTCATTGCTCTAGACGTGGAATGCACAATGCACTGGCTCCCCCCCTCAAGGGGCGACAAGCCACAGACCATCTTCCTTCCATCTCTTTAGGAAGCTGAGCAGGAACTCGCTTTCAACAGTGCTCTTTCTGTGTCCTGGCAACATCTCATACAAAGGCAGCTGATATGCCATTTCTTTTCAGCGCTTAACTCGCAGATTTGGAACTTCTGCTCCTGCCACATTTCCACCTTGCCAACCCGGCTCACACGAAATGTCTACATCTTCCCCTTCAGCAACGGGGACGAGGCCCAGATGACTGTGCTTCCGCATGCTTAGCAGGAGCACACGATAGGCTTTTTACAAACCGCCATTGTGCACTGGGTCAGAGAGTGTCAGAATGCACCTATGTCAGAAAGGGCCCTTTGCTCTCAGCCGTGCCCTCCATTGCTCTAGAGGTGGAAGGCACAAAGCACTGCCTCCATCCTTCAATTGGAGACAAGCCAGCAACTGGCCTGCTTCCAGCTCTTTAGGAAGCTGGGAAAACACTCGCATTCCACAGTGCTCTTTCAGCGTTCTGGGAAAGTCTCATACAAAGGCAGCTGAACACCGTGTCTTTTCAGCCCTTAACTCACCAATCTGCAACATCTGCTTCTGCCGCCTTTCCACCTTGCCAAACCGGCTCAGACGAAATGCCTACATCTTCCCCTGAATCGACTGTGCTGATTCCGAAATGATTGAGCATCCACATGCTTAGGAGGCGATAAACTGCATGCCTTTTTCCAACCACCATTTTACACTGCTTAGAGAGCATCGGAAAGCAGCTATGTCAGAAAAGCCCCTTTGCTCTCAGCCATGCCCTCCATTTCTCTCGAGGTGCAAGGCACAAGGCACTGGTTCTGGATCCACCCCTCAATGGGAGACAAACCACATCTTGGCCTGCTTCAAGCTCTCTAGGAAGTGGAGAAAAAACTCCCTTTCCACAGTGCTCTTACAGCGTCCTGGGAACATCTCATACAAAGGTGGCGGAACGCCGTTTCATTTCGGCACTTCACTCGCCAGTCTGGGACATCTGCATCCTGCACGTTTCCACCTTGCCAACCCGGCTCAGACAAAATGCCTACATCTTCCCCTTGAGCAATGGGGATGAGGCCCATAGGATTGTGGTTCCACATGCTGAGGAGGAGAGAGACAATAGGCTTTTAACTAACCACGAAGTGCAACGGTTGGGAGAGTGTCAGAAAGCACCAATGGCAGAAAGACCCCTTTACTCTCAGCTGCACCCTCCATTGCTGTAGAGGTGGAAGGCACAAAGCACTGCCTCCATCCTTCAATCGGAGACAACTCATAAACTGTCTTGCCTCCAGCTCTTTAAGAAGCTGGGAAAGAACTCGCTATCCACAGTGCAGTTACAGTGTACGAGGAAACACTCATACAGAGGCAGCTCAAACGCCATTTCTTCCCAGTGCTTAACTGTCCGCTTTAGGACTTCCGCTTCTGCCACAGTTCCACCTTGCCAACCCGGCTCAGACGAAATGCCTACATCTTCCCCTTAAGCAACGGGGGCGACGCCCACATGATTGTGCTGCCACATGCTTAGCAGGAGCAGACAATAGGCTTTTTACAAACCGCCATTGTGCACTTGGTCAGAGAGTGTCAGAATGCACCTATGTCAGAAAGGGCCCTTTGCTCTCAGCCGTGCCCTCCATTGCTCTAGAGGTGGAAGGCAGAAAGCACTGCCTCCATCATTAAATTGGAGACAAGCCATAAACTGTCTTGCCTCCAGCTCTTTAGGAAGCTGACAAGCAACTCGCTTTCCATAGTCCTGTTACAGCAGACTGGGGAACTTCTCATACAAAGGCAGCTCAAATGGCATTTCTTCCCAGCCCTTAACTCGCAGCTTTAGGACTCCTGATTCTTCCGCAATTCCACCTGGCCAACCCTGCTCAGAAGAAATGCCTACATCTTCCTGTGAAGCAACTGGGCTGAGTCCCAAATGATTGAGCGTCCACGTGCTTAGGAGTCGATAGACTGCACGCCTTTTTCCAACCACCATTGTGCACAGCTGGAGAGAGCGTCGGAAAGCAGCTATGTCAGAAAGACCCCTTTGCTCTCAGCCGTGCCCTTCATTGCTCTAGACGTGGAATGCACAAGGCACTGGCTCCCCCCCTCAAGGGGCGACAAGCCACAGACCATCTTCCTTCCATCTCTTTAGGAAGCTGAGCAACAACTCGCTTTCAACAGTGCTCTTTCTGTGTGCTGGCAACATCTCATACAAAGGCAGCTGATATGCCATTTCTTTTCAGCGCTTAACTCGCAGATTTGGAACTTCTGCTCCTGCCACATTTCCACCTTGCCAACCCGGCTCAGACGAAATGTCTACATCTTCCCCTTCAGCAACGGGGACGAGGCCCAGATGACTGTGCTTCCGCATGCTTAGCAGGAGCACACGATAGGCTTTTTACAAACCGCCATTGTGCACTGGGTCAGAGAGTGTCAGAATGCACCTATGTCAGAAAGGGCCCTTTGCTCTCAGCCGTGCCCTCCTTTGCTCTAGATGTGGAAGGCACAAAGCACTGCCTCCATCCTTCAATTGGAGACAAGCCAGCAACTGGCCTGCTTCCAGCTCTTGAGGAAGCTGGGATAGCACTCGCATTCCACAGTGCTCTTACAGCGTCCTGGGAACGTCTCATACAACGGCAGCTGAACACCGTGTCTTTTCAGCCCTTAACTCACCAATCTGCAACATCTGCTTCTGCCGCCTTTCCACCTTGCCAAACCGGCTCAGACGAAATGCCTACATCTTCCCCTGAATCGACTGTGCTGATTCCGAAATGATTGAGCATCCACATGCGTAGGAGGCGATAAACTGCATGCCTTTTTCCCACCACCATTTTTCACTGCTTAGAGAGCGTCGGAAAGCAGCTATGTCAGAAAGGCCCCTCTGCTCTCAGCCATGCCCTCCATTGCTCTCGAGGTGGAAGGCACAAGGCACTGGTTCTGGATCCACCCCTTAATGGGAGACAAACCACATCTTGTCCTGCTTCCAGCTCTTTAGGAAGTGGAGAAGAAACTCCCTTTCCACAGTGCTCTTACAGCGTCCTGGGAACATCTCATACAAAGGAGGCTGAACGCCGTTTCTCTTCAGCACGTCACTCGCCAGTCTGGGACATCTGCATCCTGCACGTTTCCACCTTGCCAACCCGGCTCAGACGAAATGCCTACAACTTCCCCTTGAGCAAAGGGGATGAGGCCCATAGGATTGTGGTTGCACATGCTGAGGAGGAGAGAGACAATAGGCTTTTAACTAACCACGAAGTACAACGGTTGGGAGAGTGTCAGAAAGCACCAATGGCAGAAACACCCCTTTACTCTCAGCCGCGCCCTCCATTGCTGTAGAGGTGGAAGGCACAAAGCACTGCCTCCATCCTTCAAAGGGAGACAAGCCATAAACTGTCTTGCCTCCAGCTCTTTAGGAAGCTGAGAAGAACTCGCTTTCCACAGTGCTGTTACAGCATCCGAGGAAACACTCATACAGAGGCAGCTCCAACGACATTTCTTCCCTGTGCTTAACTGGCCGCTTTAGGACTTCCGCTTCTGCCACAGTTCCACCTTGCCAACCCGGCTCAGACAAAATGCCTACATCTTCCCTTTAAGCAACGGGGGCGAAGCCCACATGATTGTGCTGCCACATGCTTAGCAGGAGCAGACAATAGGCTTTTTACAAACTGCCATTGTGCACTGGGTCAGAGAGTGTCAGAATGCACCTATGTCAGAAAGGGCCCTTTGCTCTCAGCCGTGCCCTCCATTGCTCTAGAGGTGGAAGGCACTAAGCACTGCCTCCAAACTTCAATTGGAGACAAGCCATAAACTGTCTTGCCTCCAGCTATTTAGGAAGCTGACAAACAACTCGCTTTCCACAGTCCTGTTACAGCAGGCCGGGGAACTTCTCATACAAAGGCAGCTCTAATGGCATTTCTTCCCAGCCCTTAACTCGCAGCTTTAGGACTCCTGTTTCTGCCGCAATTCCACCTTGCCAACCCGGCTCAGACGAAATGCCCACATCTTCCCCTGAAGCGACTGTGCTGATTCCCAAATGATTGAGCATCCACATGCTTAGGAGGCGATAAACTGCATGCCTTTTTCCAACCACAATTTTACACTGCTTAGAGAGCTTCGGAAAGCAGCTATGTCAGAAAGGCCCCTTTGCTCTTAGCCATGCCCTCCATTGCTCTCGAGTTGGAAGGCACAAGGCACTGGTTCTGGATCCACCCCTCAGTGGGAGACATACCACATCTTGGCCTGCTTCCAGCTCTTTAGGAAGTGGAGAAAAAACTCCCTTTCCACCGTGCCCTTACAGCGTCCATCTTCCTTCCATCTCTTTAGGAAGCTGAGCAAGAACTCGCTTTCAACAGTGCGCTTTCTGTGCCCTGGCAACATCTCATACAAAGGCAGCTGATATGCCATTTCTTTTCAGCGCTTAACTCACAGATTTGGAACTTCTGCTCCTGCCGCAATTCCACCTTGCCAACCCGGCTCAGACGAAATGCCTACATCTTCCCCTGAAGCAACTGGTCTGAGTGCCAAATGATTGAGCGTCCACGTGCTTAGGAGGCGATAGACTGCACGCCTTTTTCCAACCACCATTGTGCACTGCTGGAGAGAGTGTCGGAAAGCAGCTATGTCAGAAAGACCCCTTTGCTCTCAGCCGTGCCCTTCATTGCTCTAGACGTGGAATGCACAAGGCACTGGCTCCCCCCCTCAAGGGGCGACAAGCCACAGACCATATTCCTTCCATCTCTTTAGGATGCTGAGCAAGAACTCGCTTTCAACAGTGCTCTTTCTGTGTCCTAGCAACATCTCATACAAAGGCAGCTGATATGCCATTTCTTTTCAGCGCTTAACTCGGAGATTTGGAACTTCTGCTCCTGCCACAATTCCACCTTGCCAACCCGGCTCACACGAAATGTCTACATCTTCCCCTTCAGCAACGCTGACGAGGCCCAGATGACTGTGCTTCCGCATGCTTACCAGGAGCAGAAAATAGGCTTTTTACAAACCGCCATTGTGCACTGGGTCAGAGAGTGTCAGAATGCACCTATGTCAGAAAGGGCCCTTTGCTCTCGGCCGTGCCCTCCATTGCTCTAGAGGTGGAAGGCACAAAGCACTGTCTCCATCCTTCAATTGGAGACAAGCCAGCAACTGTAGTGCTTCCAGCTGTTTAGGAAGCTGGGAAAGCACTCGCATTCCACAGTGCTCTTGCAGCGTCCTGGGAACGTCTCATACAAAGGCAGCTGAACACCGTGTCTTTTCAGCCCTTAACTCACCAATCTGCAACATCTGCTTCTGCCGCATTTCCACCTTGCCTACCCGGCTCAGGCGAAATGCCTACATCTTCCCCTGAAGCGACTGTGCTGATTCCCAAATGATTGAGCATCCACATGCTTAGGAGGCGATAAACTGCATGCCTTTTTCCAACCACCATTTTACACTGCTTAGAGAGCGTCGGAAAGCAGCTATGTCAGAAAGGCCCCTTTGCTCTCAGCCATGCCCTCCATTGCTCTCGAGGTGGAAGGCACAACTCACTCGTTCTGGATCCACCCCTCAATGGGAGACAAACCACATCTTGTCCTGCTTCCAGCTCTTTAGGAAGTGGAGAAAAAACTCCCTTTCCACAGTGCTCTTACAGCGTCCTGGGAACGTCTCATACAAAGGCAGCTGAACACCGTATCTTTTCAGCCCTTAACTCAGCAATCTGCAACATCTGCTTCTGCCGCATTTCCACCTTGCCAACCCGGCTCAGACGAAATGCCTACATCTTCCCCTGAAGCGACTGTGCTGATTCCCAAATGATTGAGCGTCCACGTGCTTAGGTGGCGATAGACTGCACGCCTTTTTCCAACCACCATTGCGCACTGCTCGAGAGAGTGTAGGAAAGCAGCTATGTCAGAAAGAACCCTTTGCTCTCAGACGTGCCCTTCATTGCTCTAGACGTGGAATGCACAATGCACTGGCTCCCCCCCTCAAGGGGTGACAATCCAGGGACAATCTTCCTTCCATCTCTTTAGGAAGCTGAGCAAGAGCTCGCTTTCAACAGTGCTCTTTCTGTGTCCTGGCAACATCTCATACAAAGGCAGCTGATATGCCATTTCTTTTCAGCGCTTAACTCGCAGATTTGGAACTTCTGCTCCTGCCACATTTCCACCTTGCCAACCCGGCTCACACGAAATGTCTACCTCTTCCTCTTCAGCAACGGGGACGAGGCCCAGATGACTGTGCTTCCGCATGCTTAGCAGGAGCAGACAAGAGGCTTTATACAAAGCGCCATTGTGCACTGGGTCAGAGAGTGTCAGAATGCACCTATGTCAGAAAGGGCCCTTTGCTCTCAGCCGTGCCCTCCATTGCTCTAGAGGTGGAAGGCACAAAGCACGTGCCAATGACCCCGGAAGCACCTGCCGAGCACGCCGGAACCACCTGCTCGACTCGCCAGAACCACCTGCCGGACACGCAAAAATCACCTGCCGGCTACGCCACAACCAGTTGGGGAACACTTCGGAATCACCTGGCGGGCTTGCTGGAACCACCTGCCGGTCATGCCAAAATCACCTGCCAACTACGCCAGTACCACTTGGGGGACACTGTGGAAACACCTGTCGGGCCGGCCGGAGCCACATCTCAGACGTGCTAGAACCATGTGCATGAGATGCTGGAACCACACCCCGAACAGACGGAAAACACCTGCCAGACCCGTCTGAACAACCTGCCGAGCACGCCGGAGGCACCTGCTCGACTCGCCGGAACCACCTACCTGACATGCCAAAATCAAAAGCCGGGTATGCCAAAACCACTTGGCGGACACTCCGGAATCATCTGCCGGACATGCCGGAACCAGCTCTCAGACACACCAGAACCACGTGCCGGACACGATGGAATCACCTACCGGACAGACCGGAACCACCTGCTGAGCACGCCGGAGCCACCTGTTCGACTCGCTGGAACCACCTGCCGGACAGGCCAATATCAACTGCTGGCTATGCCAGAACCACCTGGGCGACAGTCCGGAATCACCTGCCAGCCATGGCGGAACCACCTCTCAGACGTACCAGAACCACCTGCCGGAGAAGCTGGAAACACGTCCTGGACAGTCTGGAACCACCTGCCGGCCAAGCCTGAACCACCTGCCAAGCACAACGGAACAACCTGCCAGATACGCCAAAATCACCTGCGTGTTATGCCAGAACCACTTGGCGGACACTCCGGAATCATCTGACGGACATGCCGGAACCAGCTCTCAGACACACCAGAACCAAGTGCCGGAGACGCCGGAAGCACCTGCCGAGCATGCCGGAGCCACCTGCTCGACTCGCCAGAAACACCTGCCGGACAGGCCAAAATCACATGCCGGGTACGCCAGAACCACCTGGCGGACACTCCGAAATGACCTGTCGCGCATGCCGGAACCACCTCTCAGACGTGCCGGATGCACGTGCCGGACACGCCGGAATCACCTACCAGACAGACCGGAACCACCTGCCGAGCACGCCGGAGCCACCTGTTCGACTCGCTGGAACCACCTGCCGGACAGGCCAATATCAACTGCTGGCTATGCCAGAACCACCTGGGCGACGGTCCGGAATCACCTGCCAGCCATGGCGGAACCAGCTCTCAGACGTACCAGAACCACCTGCCGGAGAAGCTGGAAACACGTCCTGGACAGACTGGAACCACGTGACGGCCATGCCTGAACCACCTGCCGAGCACGGCGGAACCACCTGCCGGACACGCCGAAATCACATGCGGGCTACGCCAGAACCACTTGGACGACTCTCCGAAATGACCTGCCGGGCATGTTGGAACCACCTCTCAGACGTGCCAGAAGCACGTGGCGGACAGTCGGGAATCACCTGTTGGGCATGCGCAACCACCTCTGACACGTACCAGAACCACGTGCCGTGCACGCCGGAACCACCTACCGGACAGACCGGAATCAACTTTTGGGCATGCCGGAACCACCAGTCAGATGTGCCAGAAACACGTGCCGGAGACGCCGGAAGCCCCTGCCGAGCACGTCGCAAGCACCTGCTCAACTCGCCTGAACCACCTGCCGGACACGCCAAAATCACCTGCCCGCTACACCAGCACCACTTTGGGGACAAGCCGGAATCACGTGAGGGGCACGCCGGCACAGCCTCTCAGACTGAACCTCGTGCCGGACACCACAGAACCACCTGCCGGACAGACCGGAACCACCTGCCGGACACACCGGAACCACCAGCTCGACCCGCCGGAACGACCGCTGGACATGCAAACTCACCTGCCGGCTACGCCGGAAACACTTGGCGAACACTCCGGAATCACCTGCCGGCCATGCCGGAACCACCTCTCAGATATGCCAGAACCACGTGCCAATGACCCCGGAAGCACCTGCCGAGCACGCCGGAACCACCTGCTCGACTCGCCAGAACCACCTGCCGGACACGCAAAAATCACCTGCCGGCTACGCCACAACCAGTTGGGGAACACTTCGGAATCACCTGCCGGGCTTGCTGGAACCACCTGCCGGTCATGCCAAAATCACCTGCCAACTACGCCAGTACCACTCGGCGGACACTGTGGAAACACCTGTCGGGCCGGCCGGAACCACATCTCAGACGTGCCAGAACCATGTGCATGAGATGCTGGAACCACACCCCGAACAGACGGAAAACACCTGCCAGACCCGTCTGAACAACCTGCCGAGCACGCCGGAGCCACCTGCTCGACTCGCCGGAACCACCTACCTGACATGCCTGAATCACCAGCCGGGTATGCCAGAACCATTTGGCGGACACTCCGGAATCATCTGCCGGACATGCCGGAACCAGCTCTCAGACACACCAGAACCACGTGCCGGAGACGCCGGAAGCACCTGCCGAGCATGCCGGAGCCACCTGCTCGACTCGCCAGAAACACCTGCCGGACACGCCAAAATCACCTGCCAGGTACGACAGAACCACCTGGCGGACACACTGAAATCACCTTTCACGCATGCCGGAACCACCTCTCAGACGTGCCGGAAGCACGTGCCGGACACGCCGGAATCACCTACCGGACAGACCGGAACCTCCTGCCGAGCACGCCGGAGCCACCTGTTCGACTCTCTGGAACCACCTGCCGGACAGGCCAATATCAACTGCTGGCTATGCCAGAACCACCTGGGGGACGGTCCGGAATCACCTGCCAGCCCTGGCGGAACCACCTCTCCGACGTACCAGAACCGCCTGCCGGAGAAGCTGGAAACACGTCCTGGACCGTCTGGAACCACCTGCCGGCCAAGCCTGAACCACCTGCCAAGCACAACGGAACAACCTGCCAGACACGCCAAAATCACCTGTGTGTTATGCCAGAACCACTTGGAGGACTCTCTGGGATGACCTGCCGGGCATGCCGGAACCACCTCTCAGACGTGCCAGAACCATGTGGCGGACAGTCCGGAATCACCTGTTGGGCATGCGCAACCACCTCTGAGACGTACCAGAACCACATGCCGTGCAGGCTGGAACCACCTACCGGACTGACCGGAATCACCTTTCGGGCATGCCGGAACCACCTGTCAGATGTGCCAGAAACACGTGCCGGAGACGCCGGAAGCACCTGCCAAGCACGTTGGAACCACCTGCTCGACTCGCCAGAACCACCTGCCGATCACGCAAAAATCACCTGCCGGCTACGCCACAACCAGTTGGTGAACACTTTGGAATCACCTGCCAGGCTTGCTGGAACCACCTGCCGGTCATGCCAAAATCACCTGCCAACTATGCCAGAACCGCTTGGCGGACACTGCGGAAATACCTGTCGGGCCGGCTGGAACCACATCTCAGACGTGCCAGAAGCGTGTTCATGAGATGCTGGAACCACACCCCGAACTGACTGATACCAGCTGCCAGAACCGCCTGAACCACCTGCCGAGCACGCTGGAACCACCTGCTCGACTCACCGGTACCACCTCCCTGACACGCCAAAATCACCTGCTGGGTATGCCAGAACCACTTGGCGGACACTCCGGAATCATCTGCCGGACATGCCGGAACCAGCTCTCAGACACACCAGAACCAAGTGCCGGAGACGCCGGAAGCACCTGCCGAGCATGCCGGAGCCACCTGCTCGACTCGCCAGAAACACCTGCCGGACACGCCAAAATCACCTGCCGGGTATGCCAGAACCACCTGGCGGACACTACGGAATCACCTGCCGCGCATGCCGGAAGCAGGTGCCAGACACGCCGGAACCACCTACCGGACAGACCGGAATCAACTTTTGGGCATGCCGGAACCACCAGTCAGATGTGCCACAAACACGTGCCGGAGACGCCGGAAGCACCTGCCGAGCACGTCGCAACCACCTGCTCAACTCGCCTGAACCACCTGCCGGACACGCCAAAATCACCTGCCCGCTACACCAGCACCACTTCGGGGACAAGCCGGAATCACGTGAGGGGCATGCCGGCACAGCCTCTCAGACTGAACCTCGTGCCGGACACCACAGAACCACCTGCCGGACAGACCGGAACCACCTGCGGGACACGCCGGAACCACCGGCTCGACCCGCCGGAACGACCGCTGGACATGCAAACTCACCTGCCGGCTACGCCGGAAACACTTGGCGAACACTCCGGAATCACCTGCCGCGCATGCCGGAACCACCTCTCAGACATGCCGGAAGCACGTGCCAGACACGCCGGAAACGCCTACCGGACAGACCGGAACCACCTGCCAAGAACGCTGGAGCCACCTGTTCGATTCGCTGGAACCTCCTGCCGGACAGGCCAATATCAACTGCTGGCTATGCCAGAACCACCTGGGGGACAGTCCGGGATCACCTGCCAGCCATGGCGGAACCACCTCTCAGACGTACCAGAACCACCTGCCGGAGAAGCTGGAAACACGTCCTGGACAGACTGGAACCACGTGACGGCCATGCCTGAACCACCGGCCGAGCACGGTGGAACCACCTGCCGGACGCGCCAAAATCACCTGCGGGCTACGCCAGAACCACTTGGACGACTCTCCGAAATGACCTGCCGGGCATGTTGGAACCACCTCTCAGACGTGCCAGAAGCACGTGGCGACAGTCCGGAATCACCTGTTGGGCATACGCAACCACCTCTGACACGTACCAGAACCACGTGCCGTGCATGCCGGAACCACCTACCGGACAGACCGGAATCAACTTTTGGGCATGCCGGAACCCCCAGTCAGATGTGCCAGAAACACGTGCCGGAGACGCCGGAAGCACCTGCCGAGCACGTCGCAACCACCTGCTCAACTCGCCTGAACCACCTGCCGGACACGCCAAAATCACCTGCCCGCTACACCAGCACCACTTCGGGGACAAGCCGGAATCACGTGAGGGGCATGCCGGCACAGCCTCTCAGACTGAACCTCGTGCCGGACACCACAGAACCACCTGCCGGACAGACCGGAACCACCTGCCGGACACGCCCTAACCACCGGCTCGACCCGCCGTAACGACTGCTGGACATGCAAAATCACCTGCCGGCTACGCCGGAAACACTTGGCGAACACTCCGGAAGCACCTGCTGGGCATGCCGGAACCACCTCTCAGATATGCCAGAACCACGTGCCAATGACCCCGGAAGCACCTGCCGAGCACGCCGGAACCACCTGCTCGACTCGCCAGAACCCCCTGCCGGACACGCAGAAATCACCTGCCCGCTACGCCACAACCAGTTGGGGAACACTTCGGAATCACCTGCCGGGCTTGCTGGAACCACCTGCCGGTCATGCCAAAATCACCTGCCAACTACGCCAGTACCACTTGGCGGACACTGTGGAAACACCTGTCGGGCCGGCCGGAACCACATCTCAGACGTGCCAGAACCATGTGCATGAGATGCTGGAACCACACCCCGAACAGACGGAAAACACCTGCCAGACCCGTCTGAACAACCTGCCGAGCACCTACCTGACATGCCCAAATCACCAGCTGGGTATTCCAGAACCACTTGGCGGACACTCCGGAATCATCTGCCGGACATGCCGGTACCAGCTCTCAGACACACCAGAACCACGTGCCGGAGACGCCGGAAGCACCTGCCGAGCATGCCGGAGCCACCTGCTCGACTCGCCAGAAACACCTGCCGGACACGCCAAAATCACCTGCCGGGTATGCCAGAACCACCTGGCGGACACTCCGAAATCACCTGCCGCGCATGCCGGAACCACCTCTCAGACGTGCCGGAAGCACGTGCCGGACACGCCGGAATCACCTACCGGACAGACCGGAACCACCTGTCGAGCACGCCGGAGCCACCTGTTCGACTCGCTGGAACCACCTGCCGGACAGGCCAATGTTAACTGCTGGCTATGCCAGAACCACCTGGGGGATGGTCCGGAATCACCTGCCAGCCATGGCGGAACCACCTCTCAGACGTACCAGAACCACCTGCCGGAGAAGCTGGAAACACGTCCTGGACAGTCTGGAACCACCTGCCGGCCAAGCCTGAACCACCTGCCAAGCACAACGGAACAACCTGCCAGACACGCCAAAATCACCTGCGAGTTATGCCAGAACCACTTGGAGGACTCTCTGGGATGACCTGCCGTGTATGCCGGAAACACCTCTCAGACGTGCCAGAACCATGTGGCGGACAGTCCGGAATCACCTGTTGGGCATGCGCAACCACCTCTGAGACGTACCAGAACCACATGCCGTGCAGGCTGGAACCACCTTCCGCACAGACCGGAATCACCTTTCGGGCATGCCGGAACCACCTGTCAGATGTGCCAGAAACACGTGCCGGAGACGCCGGAAGCACCTGCCAAGCACGTTGGAACCACCTGCTCAACTCGCCTGAACCACCTGCCGGACATGCCAAAATCACCTGCCGACTATGCCAGAACCACTTGGCGAACACTCCGGAATCACTTGCCGGGCATGCAGGAACCACCTCTCAGACATGCCAGAACCCCGTGCCAATGACCCCAGAAGCACCAGCCGAGCACGCCGGAACCACCTGCTCGACTCGCCAGAACCACCTGCCGATCACGCAAAAATCACCTGCCGGCTACGCCACAACCAGTTGGTGAACACTTTGGAATCACCTGCCACGCTTGCTGGAACCACCTGCCGGTCATGCCAAAATCACCTGCCAACTACGCCAGAACCGCTTGGCGGACACTGCGGAAACACCTGTCGTGCCGGCTGGAACCACATCTCAGACGTGCCAGAAACGTGTTCATGAGATGCTGGAACCACACCCCGAACAGACGGATACCACCTGCCAGAACCGCCTGAACCACCTGCCGAGCACGCCGGAACCACCTGCTCGACTCACCGGTACCACCTCCCTGACACGCCAGAATCACCTGCTGGGTATGCCAGAACCACTTGGCGGACACTCCGGAATCATCTGCCGGACATGCCGGAACCAGCTCTCAGACACACCAGAACCACGTGCCGGAGACGCCGGAAGCACTTGCCGAGCATGCCGGAGCCACCTGCTCGACTCGCCAGAAACACCTGCCGGACACGCCAAAATCACCTGCCGGGTATGCCAGAACCACCTGGCGGACACTACGGAATCACCTGCCGCGCATGCCTGAAGCACGTGCCAGACTCGCCGCAAACACCTACCGGACAGACCGGAACCACCTGCCAAGAACGCCGGAGCCACCTGTTCGACTCGCTGGAACCACCTGCCGGACAGGCCAATATCAACTGCTGGCTATGCCAGAACCACCTTGGGGACAGTCCGGGATCACCTGCCAGCCATGGCGGAACCACCTCTCAGACGTACCAGAACCACCTGCCGGAGAAGCTGGAAACACGTCCTGGACAGACTGGAACCACGTGACGGCCATGCCTGAACCACCTGCCGAGCACGGCGGAACCACCTGCCGGACGCGCCAAAAGCACCTGCGGGCTACGCCAGAACCACTTGGACTACTCTCCGAAATGACCTGCCGGGCATGTTGGAACCACCTCTCAGACGTGCCAGAAGCACTTGGCGAACACTCCGGAATCACCTGCCGTGCATGCCGGAACCACCTCTCAGATATGCCAGAACCACGTGCCAATGACCCCGGAAGCACCTGCCGAGCACGCCGGAACCACCTGCTCGACTCGCCAGAACCACCTGCCGGACACGCAGAAATCACCTGCCGGCTACGCCACAACCAGTTGGGGAACACTTCGGAATCACCTGCCGGGCTTGCTGGAACCACCTGCCGGTCATGCCAAAATCACCTGCCAACTACGCCAGTACCACTTGGCGGACACTGTGGAAACACCTGTCGGGCCGGCCGGAACCACATCTCAGACGTGCCAGAACCATGTGCATGAGATGCTGGAACCACACCCCGAACCGACGGAAAACACCTGCCAGACCCGTCTGAACAACCTGCCGAGCACCTACCTGACATGCCCAAATCACCAGCCGGGTATGCCAGAACCACTTGGCGGACACTCCGGAATCATCTGCCGGACATGCCGGAACCAGCTCTCAGACACACCAGAACCACGTGCCGGAGACGCCGGAAGCACCTGCCGAGCATGCCGGAGCCACCTGCTCGACTCGCCAGAAACACCAGCCGATCATTCAAAAATCACCAGCCGGCTACGCCACAACCATTTGGTGAACACTTTGGAATCACCTGCCAGGCTTGCTGGAACCACCTGCCGGTCATGCCAAAATCACCTGACAACTACGCCAGAACCGCTTGGCGGACACTGCGGAAACACCTGTCGGGCCGGCTGGAACCACATCTCAGACGTGCCAGAAACGTGTTCATGAGATGCTGGAACCACACCCCGAACAGACGGATACCACCTGCCAGAACCGCCTGAACCACCTGCCGAGCACGCCGGAACCACCTGCTCGACTCACCGGTACCACCTCCCTGACACGCCAAAATCACCTGCTGGGTATGCCAGAACCACTTGGCGGACACTCCGGAATCATCTGCCGGACATGCCGGAACCAGCTCTCAGACACACCAGAACCAAGTGCCGGAGACGCCGGAAGCACCTGCCGAGCATGCCGGAGCCACCTGCTCGACTCGCCAGAAACACCTGCCGGACACGCCAAAATCACCTGCCGGGTATGCCAGAAGCACCTGGCGGACACTACGGAATCACCTGCCGCGCATGCCGGAACCACCTCTCAGACGTGCCGGAAGCACGTGCCGGACACGCCGGAAACACCTACCGGACAGACCGGAACCACCTGCCAAGAACGCCGGAGCCACCTGTTCGACTCGCTGGAACCACCTGCCGGACAGGCCAATATCAACTGCTGGCTATTCCAGAACCGCCTGGGGGACAGTCCGGGATCACCTGCCAGCCCTGGCGGAACCACCTCTCAGACGTACCAGAACCACCTGCCGGAGAAGCTGGAAACACGTCCTGGACAGTCTGGAACCACCTGCCGGCCAAGCCTGAACCACCTGCCAAGCACCACGGAACAACCTGCCAGACACGCCAAAATCACCTGCGTGTTATGCCAGAACCACTTGGAGGACTCTCTGGGATGACCTGCCGGGCATGCCGGAACCACCTCTCAGACGTGCCAGAACCATGTGGCGGACAGTCCGGAATCACCTGTTGGGCATGCGCAACCACCTCTGAGACGTACCAGAACCACATGCCGTGCAGGCTGGAACCACCTACCGGACAGACCGGAATCACCTTTCGGGCATGCCGGAACCACCTGTCAGATGTGCCAGAAACACGTGCCGGAGACGCCGGAAGCACCTGCCAAGCACGTTGGAACCACCTGCTCAACTCGCCTGAACCACCTGCCGGACATGCCAAAATCACCTGCCGACTATGCCAGAACCACTTGGCGAACACTCCGGAATCACTTGCCGGGCATGCAGGAACCACCTCTCAGACATGCCAGAACCCCGTGCCAATGACCCCGGAAGCACCAGCCGAGCAGGCCGGAACCACCTGCTCGACTCGCCAGAACCACCTGCCGATCACGCAAAAATCACCTGCCGGCTACGCCACAACCAGTTGGTGAACACTTTGGAATCACCTGCCACGCTTGCTGGAACCACCTGCCGGTCATGCCAAAATCACCTGCCAACTACGCCAGAACCGCTTGGCGGACACTGCGGAAACACCTGTCGGGCCGGCTGGAACCACATCTCAGACGTGCCAGGAACGTGTTCATGAGATGCTGGTACCACACCCCGAACAGACGGATACCACCTGCCAGAACCGCCTGAACCACCTGCCGAGCACGCCGGAACCACCTGCTCGACTCACCGGTACCACCTCCCTGACACGCCAAAATCACCTGCTGGGTATGCCACAACCACTTGGCGGACACTCCGGAATCATCTGCCGGACATGCCGGAACCAGCTCTCAGACACACCAGAACCAAGTGCCGGAGACGCCGGAAGCACCTGCCGAGCATGCCGGAGCCACCTGCTCGACTCGCCAGAAACACCTGCCGGACACGCCAAAATCACCTGCCGGGTATGCCAGAAGCACCTGGCGGACACTACGGAATCACCTGCCGCGCATGCCGGAACCACATCTCAGACGTGCCGGAAGCACGTGCCGGACACGCCGGAAACACCTACTGGACAGACCGGAACCACCTGCCAAGAACGCCGGAGCCACCTGTTCGACTCGCTGGAACCACCTGCCGGACAGGCCAATATCAACTGCTGGCTATGCCAGAACCACCTTGGGGACAGTCCGGGATCACCTGCCAGCCATGGCGGAACCACCTCCCAGACGTACCAGAACCACCTGCCGGAGAAGCTGGAAACACGTCCAGGACAAACTGGAACCACGTGACGGCCATGCCTGAACCACCTGCCGAGCACGGCGGAACCACCTGCCGGACGCGCCAAAATCACCTGCGGGCTACGCCAGAACCACTTGGACGACTCTCCGAAATGACCTGCCGGGCAGGTTGGAACCACCTCTCAGACGTGCCAGAAGCACGTGGCGGACAGTCCGGAATCACCTGTTGGGCATACGCAACCACCTCTGACACGTACCAGAACCACGTGCCGTGCACGCCGGAACCACCTACCGGACAGACCGGAATCAACTTTTGGGCATGCTGGAACCACCAGTCAGATGTGCCAGAAACACGTGCAGGAGACGCCGGAAGCACCTGCCGAGCACGTCGCAACCACCTGCTCAACTCGCCTGAACCACCTGCCGGACACGCCAAAATCACCTGCCCGCTACACCACCACCACTTCGGGGACAAGCCGGAATCACGTGAGGGGCATGCCGGCACAGCCTCTCAGACTGAACCTCGTGCCGGACACCACAGAACCACCTGCCGGACAGACCGGAACCACCTGCCGGACACGCCGGAACCACCGGCTCGACCCGCCGGAACGACCGCTGGACATGCAAAATCACCTGCCGGCTACGCCGGAAACACTTGGCGAACACTCCGGAATCACCTGCCGGGCATGCCGGAACCACCTCTCAGATATGCCAGAACCACGTGCCAATGACCCCGGAAGCACCTGCCGAGCACGCCGGAACCACCTGCTCGACTCGCCAGAACCACCAGCCGGACACGCAAAAATCACCTGCCGGCTATGCCACAACCAGTTGGGGAACACTTCGGAATCACCTGCCGGGCTTGCTGGAACCACCTGCCGGTCATGCCAAAATCACCTGCCAACTACGCCAGTACCACTTGGCGGACACTGTGGAAACACCTGTCGGGCCGGCCGGAACCACATCTCAGACGTGCCAGAACCATGTGCATGAGATGCTGGAACCACACCCCGAACAGACGGAAAACACCTGCCAGACCCGTCTGAACAACCTGCCGAGCACCTACCTGACATGCCCAAATCACCAGCTGGGTATTCCAGAACCACTTGGCGGACACTCCGGAATCATCTGCCGGACATGCCGGTACCAGCTCTCAGACACACCAGAACCACGTGCCGGAGACGCCGGAAGCACCTGCCGAGCATGCCGGAGCCACCTGCTCGACTCGCCAGAAACACCTGCCGCACACGCCAAAATCACCTGCCGGGTATGCCAGAACCACCTGGTGGACACTCCGAAATCACCTGCCGCGCATGCCGGAACCACCTCTCAGACGTGCCGGAAGCACGTGCCGGACACGCCGGAATCACCTACCGGACAGACCGGAACCACCTGTCGAGCACGCCGGAGCCACCTGTTCGACTCGCTGGAACCACCTGCCGGACAGGCCAATGTTAACTGCTGGCTATGCCAGAACCACCTGGGGGATGGTCCGGAATCACCTGCCAGCCATGGCGGAACCACCTCTCAGACGTACCAGAACCACCTGCCGGAGAAGCTGGAAACACGTCCTGGACAGTCTGGAACCACCTGCCGGCCAAGCCTGAACCACCTGCCAAGCACAACGGAACAACCTGCCAGACACGCCAAAATCACCTGCGAGTTATGCCAGAACCACTTGGAGGACTCTCTGGGATGACCTGCCGTGTATGCCGGAAACACCTCTCAGACGTGCCAGAACCATGTGGCGGACAGTCCGGAATCACCTGTTGGGCATGCGCAACCACCTCTGAGACGTACCAGAACCACATGCCGTGCAGGCTGGAACCACCTTCCGCACAGACCGGAATCACCTTTCGGGCATGCCGGAACCACCTGTCAGATGTGCCAGAAACACGTGCCGTAGACGCCGGAAGCACCTGCCAAGCACGTTGGAACCACCTGCTCAACTCGCCTGAACCACCTGCCGGACATGCCAAAATCACCTGCCGACTATGCCAGAACCACTTGGCGAACACTCCGGAATCACTTGCCGGGCATGCAGGAACCACCTCTCAGACATGCCAGAACCCCGTGCCAATGACCCCAGAAGCACCAGCCGAGCACGCCGGAACCACCTGCTCGACTCGCCAGAACCACCTGCCGATCACGCAAAAATCACCTGCCGGCTACGCCACAACCAGTTGGTGAACACTTTGGAATCACCTGCCAGGCTTGCTGGAACCACCTGCCAGTCATGCCAAAATCACCTGCCAACTACGCCAGAACCGCTTGTCGGACAATGCGGAAACACCTGTCGGGCTGGCTGGAACCACATCTCAGACGTGCCAGAAACGTGTTCATGAGATGCTGGAACCACACCCCGAACAGACGGATACCACCTGCCAGAACCGCCTGAACCACCTGCCGAGCACGCCGGAACCACCTGCTCGACTCACCGGTACCACCTCTCTGACACGCCAAAATCACCTGCTGGGTATGCCAGAACCACTTGGCGGACACTCCGGAAGCATCTGCCGGACATGCCGGAACCAGCTCTCAGACACACCAGAACCAAGTGCCGGAGACGCCGGAAGCACCTGCCGAGCATGCCGGAGCCACCTGCTCGACTCTCCAGAAACACCTGCCGGACACGCCAAAATCACCTGCCGGGTATGCCAGAACCACCGGGCGGACACTACGGAATCACCTGCCGCGCATGCCGGAACCACCTCTCAGACGTGCCGGAAGCACGTGCCGGACACGCCGGAAACACCTACCGGACAGACCGGAACCACCTGCCAAGAACGCCGGAGCCACCTGTTCGACTCGCTGGAACCACCTGCCGGACAGGCCAATATCAACTGCTGGCTATGCCAGAGCCGCCTGGGGGACAGTCCGGGATCACCTGCCAGCCATGGCGGAACCACCTCTCAGACGTACCAGAACCACCTGCGGGAGAAGCTGGAAACACGTCCTGGACAGACTGGAACCACGTGACGGCCATGCCTGAACCACCTGCCGAGCACGGCGGAACCACCTGCCGGACACGCCAAAATCACCTGCGGGCTACGCCAGAACCACTTGGACGACTCTCCGAAATGACCTGCCGGGCATGTTGGAACCACCTCTCAGACGTGCCAGAAGCACGTGGCGGACAGTCCGGAATCACCTCTTGGGCATACGCAACCACCTCTGAGACGTATGAGAACCACGTGCCGTGCACGCCGGAACCACCTACCGGACAGACCGGAATCAACTTTTGGGCATGCCGGAACCACCAGTCAGATGTGCCAGAAACACGTGCCGGAGACGCCGGAAGCACCTGCCGAGCACGTCGCAACCACCTGCTCAACTCGCCTGAACCACCTGCCGGACACGCCAAAATCACCTGCCCGCTACACCAGCACCACTTCGGGGACAAGCCGGAATCACGTGAGGGGCATGCCGGCACAGCCTCTCAGACTTAACCTCGTGCCGGACACCACAGAACCACCTGCCGGACAGACCGGAACCACCTGCCGGACACGCCGGAACCACCGGCTCGACCCACCGGAACGACCGCTGGACATGCAAACTCACCTGCCGGCTACGCCGGAAACACTTGGCGAACACTCCGGAATCACCTGCCGGGCATGCCGGAACCACCTCTCAGATATGCCAGAACCACGTGCCAATGACCCCGGAAGCACCTGCCGAGCACGCCGGAACCACCTGCTCGACTCGCCAGAACCACCTGCCGGACACGCAGAAATCACCTGCCGGCTACGCCACAACCAGTTGGGGAACACTTCGGAATCACCTGCCGGGCTTGCTGGAACCACCTGCCGGTCATGCCAAAATCACCTGCCAACTACGCCAGTACCACTTGGCGGACACTGTGGAAACACCTGTCGGGCCGGCCGGAACCACATCTCAGACGTGCCAGAACCATGTGCATGAGATGCTGGAACCACACCCCGAACAGACGGAAAACACCTGCCAGACCCGTCTGAACAACCTGCCGAGCACCTACCTGACATGCCCAAATCACCAGCTGGGTATTCCAGAACCACTTGGCGGACACTCCGGAATCATCTGCCGGACATGCCGGTACCAGCTCTCAGACACACCAGAACCACGTGCCGGAGACGCTGGAAGCACCTGCCGAGCATGCCGGAGCCACCTGCTCGACTCGCCAGAAACACCTGCCGGACACGCCAAAATCACCTGCCGGGTATGCCAGAACCACCTGGCGGACACTCCGAAATCACCTGCCGCGCATGCCGGAACCACCTCTCAGACGTGCCGGAAGCACGTGCCGGACACGCCGGAATCACCTACGGGACAGACCGGAACCACCTGTCGAGCACGCCGGAGCCACCTGTTCGACTCGCTGGAACCACCTGCCGGACAGGCCAATGTTAACTGCTGGCTATGCCAGAACCACCTGGGGGATGGTCCGGAATCACCTGCCAGCCATGGCGGAACCACCTCTCAGACGTACCAGAACCACCTGCCGGAGAAGCTGGAAACACGTCCTGGACAGTCTGGAACCACCTGCCGGCCAAGCCTGAACCACCTGCCAAGCACAACGGAACAACCTGCCAGACACGCCAAAATCACCTGCGAGTTATGCCAGAACCACTTGGAGGACTCTCTGGGATGACCTGCCGTGTATGCCGGAAACACCTCTCAGACGTGCCAGAACCATGTGGCGGACAGTCCGGAATCACCTGTTGGGCATGCGCAACCACCTCTGAGACGTACCAGAACCACATGCCGTGCAGGCTGGAACCACCTTCCGCACAGACCGGAATCACCTTTCGGGCATGCCGGAACCACCTGTCAGATGTGCCAGAAACACGTGCCGGAGACGCCGGAAGCACCTGCCAAGCACGTTGGAACCACCTGCTCAACTCGCCTGAACCACCTGCCGGACATGCCAAAATCACCTGCCGACTATGCCAGAACCACTTGGCGAACACTCCGGAATCACTTGCCGGGCATGCAGGAACCACCTCTCAGACATGCCAGAACCCCGTGCCAATGACCCCAGAAGCACCAGCCGAGCACGCCGGAACCACCTGCTCGACTCGCCAGAACCACCTGCCGATCACGCAAAAATCACCTGCCGGCTACGCCACAACCAGTTGGTGAACACTTTGGAATCACCTGCCACGCTTGCTGGAACCACCTGCCGGTCATGCCAAAATCACCTGCCAACTACGCCAGAACCGCTTGGCGGACACTGCGGAAACACCTGTCGTGCCGGCTGGAACCACATCTCAGACGTGCCAGAAACGTGTTCATGAGATGCTGGAACCACACCCCGAACAGACGGATACCACCTGCCAGAACCGCCTGAACCACCTGCCGAGCACGCCGGAACCACCTGCTCGACTCACCGGTACCACCTCCCTGACACGCCAGAATCACCTGCTGGGTATGCCAGAACCACTTGGCGGACACTCCGGAATCATCTGCCGGACATGCCGGAACCAGCTCTCAGACACACCAGAACCAAGTGCCGGAGACGCCGGAAGCACTTGCCGAGCATGCCGGAGCCACCTGCTCGACTCGCCAGAAACACCTGCCGGACACGCCAAAATCACCTGCCGGGTATGCCAGAACCACCTGGCGGACACTACGGAATCACCTGCCGCGCATGCCTGAAGCACGTGCCAGACTCGCCGCAAACACCTACCGGACAGACCGGAACCACCTGCCAAGAACGCCGGAGCCACCTGTTCGACTCGCTGGAACCACCTGCCGGACAGGCCAATATCAACTGCTGGCTATGCCAGAACCACCTTGGGGACAGTCCGGGATCACCTGCCAGCCATGGCGGAACCACCTCTCAGACGTACCAGAACCACCTGCCGGAGAAGCTGGAAACACGTCCTGGACAGACTGGAACCACGTGACGGCCATGCCTGAACCACCTGCCGAGCACGGCGGAACCACCTGCCGGACGCGCCAAAAGCACCTGCGGGCTACGCCAGAACCACTTGGACTACTCTCCGAAATGACCTGCCGGGCATGTTGGAACCACCTCTCAGACGTGCCAGAAGCACTTGGCGAACACTCCGGAATCACCTGCCGTGCATGCCGGAACCACCTCTCAGATATGCCAGAACCACGTGCCAATGACCCCGGAAGCACCTGCCGAGCACGCCGGAACCACCTGCTCGACTCGCCAGAGCCACCTGCCGGACACGCAGAAATCACCTGCCGGCTACGCCACAACCAGTTGGGGAACACTTCGGAATCACCTGCCGGGCTTGCTGGAACCACCTGCCGGTCATGCCAAAATCACCTGCCAACTACGCCAGTACCACTTGGCGGACACTGTGGAAACACCTGTCGGGCCGGCCGGAACCACATCTCAGACGTGCCAGAACCATGTGCATGAGATGCTGGAACCACACCCCGAACCGACGGAAAACACCTGCCAGACCCGTCTGAACAACCTGCCGAGCACCTACCTGACATGCCCAAATCACCAGCCGGGTATGCCAGAACCACTTGGCGGACACTCCGGAATCATCTGCCGGACATGCCGGAACCAGCTCTCAGACACACCAGAACCACGTGCCAGAGACGCCGGAAGCACCTGCCGAGCATGCCGGAGCCACCTGCTCGACTCGCCAGAAACACCAGCCGATCATTCAAAAATCACCAGCCGGCTACGCCACAACCATTTGGTGAACACTTTGGAATCACCTGCCAGGCTTGCTGGAACCACCTGCCGGTCATGCCAAAATCACCTGACAACTACGCCAGAACCGCTTGGCGGACACTGCGGAAACACCTGTCGGGCCGGCTGGAACCACATCTCAGACGTGCCAGAAACGTGTTCATGAGATGCTGGAACCACACCCCGAACAGACGGATACCACCTGCCAGAACCGCCTGAACCACCTGCCGAGCACGCCGGAACCACCTGCTCGACTCACCGGTACCACCTCCCTGACACGCCAAAATCACCTGCTGGGTATGCCACAACCACTTGGCGGACACTCCGGAATCATCTGCCGGACATGCCGGAACCAGCTCTCAGACACACCAGAACCAAGTGCCGGAGACGCCGGAAGCACCTGCCGAGCATGCCGGAGCCACCTGCTCGACTCTCCAGAAACACCTGCCGGACACGCCAAAATCACCTGCCGGGTATGCCAGAACCACCGGGCGGACACTACGGAATCACCTGCCGCGCATGCCGGAACCACCTCTCAGACGTGCCGGAAGCACGTGCCGGACACGCCGCAAACACCTACCGGACAGACCGGAACCACCTGCCAAGAACGCCGGAGCCACCTGTTCGACTCGCTGGAACCACCTGCCGGACAGGCCAATATCAACTGCTGGCTATGCCAGAGCCGCCTGGGGGACAGTCCGGGATCACCTGCCAGCCATGGCGGAACCACCTCTCAGACGTACCAGAACCACCTGCGGGAGAAGCTGGAAACACGTCCTGGACAGACTGGAACCACGTGACGGCCATGCCTGAACCACCTGCCGAGCACGGCGGAACCACCTGCCGGACACGCCAAAATCACCTGCGGGCTACGCCAGAACCACTTGGACGACTCTCCGAAATGACCTGCCGGGCATGTTGGAACCACCTCTCAGACGTGCCAGAAGCACGTGGCGGACAGTCCGGAATCACCTCTTGGGCATACGCAACCACCTCTGAGACGTATGAGAACCACGTGCCGTGCACGCCGGAACCACCTACCGGACAGACCGGAATCAACTTTTGGGCATGCCGGAACCACCAGTCAGATGTGCCAGAAACACGTGCCGGAGACGCCGGAAGCACCTGCCGAGCACGTCGCAACCACCTGCTCAACTCGCCTGAACCACCTGCCGGACACGCCAAAATCACCTGCCCGCTACACCAGCACCACTTCGGGGACAAGCCGGAATCACGTGAGGGGCATGCCGGCACAGCCTCTCAGAATTAACCTCGTGCCGGACACCACAGAACCACCTGCCGGACAGACCGGAACCACCTGCCGGACACGCCGGAACCACCGGCTCGACCCACCGGAACGACCGCTGGACATGCAAACTCACCTGCCGGCTACGCCGGAAACACTTGGCGAACACTCCCGAATCACCTGCCGGGCATGCCGGAACCACCTCTCAGATATGCCAGAACCACGTGCCAATGACCCCGGAAGCACCTGCCGAGCACGCCGGAACCACCTGCTCGACTCGCCAGAACCACCTGCCGGACACGCAAAAATCACCTGCCGGCTATGCCACAACCAGTTGGGGAACACTTCGGAATCACCTGCCGGGCTTGCTGGAACCACCTGCCGGTCATGCCAAAATCACCTGCCAACTACGCCAGTACCACTTGGCGGACACTGTGGAAACACCTGTCGGGCCGGCCGGAACCACATCTCAGACGTGCCAGAACCATGTGCATGAGATGCTGGAACCACACCCCGAACAGACGGAAAACACCTGCCAGACCCGTCTGAACAACCTGCCGAGCACCTACCTGACATGCCCAAATCACCAGCTGGGTATTCCAGAACCACTTGGCGGACACTCCGGAATCATCTGCCGGACATGCCGGTACCAGCTCTCAGACACACCAGAACCACGTGCCGGAGACGCCGGAAGCACCTGCCGAGCATGCCGGAGCCACCTGCTCGACTCGCCAGAAACACCTGCCGGACACGCCAAAATCACCTGCCGGGTATGCCAGAACCACCTGGCGGACACTCCGAAATCACCTGCCGCGCATGCCGGAACCACCTCTCAGACGTGCCGGAAGCACGTGCCGGACACGCCGGAATCACCTACGGGACAGACCGGAACCACCTGTCGAGCACGCCGGAGCCACCTGTTCGACTCGCTGGAACCACCTGCCGGACAGGCCAATGTTAACTGCTGGCTATGCCAGAACCACCTGGGGGATGGTCCGGAATCACCTGCCAGCCATGGCGGAACCACCTCTCAGACGTACCAGAACCACCTGCCGGAGAAGCTGGAAACACGTCCTGGACAGTCTGGAACCACCTGCCGGCCAAGCCTGAACCACCTGCCAAGCACAACGGAACAACCTGCCAGACACGCCAAAATCACCTGCGAGTTATGCCAGAACCACTTGGAGGACTCTCTGGGATGACCTGCCGTGTATGCCGGAAACACCTCTCAGACGTGCCAGAACCATGTGGCGGACAGTCCGGAATCACCTGTTGGGCATGCGCAACCACCTCTGAGACGTACCAGAACCACATGCCGTGCAGGCTGGAACCACCTTCCGCACAGACCGGAATCACCTTTCGGGCATGCCGGAACCACCTGTCAGATGTGCCAGAAACACGTGCCGGAGACGCCGGAAGCACCTGCCAAGCACGTTGGAACCACCTGCTCAACTCGCCTGAACCACCTGCCGGACATGCCAAAATCACCTGCCGACTATGCCAGAACCACTTGGCGAACACTCCGGAATCACTTGCCGGGCATGCAGGAACCACCTCTCAGACATGCCAGAACCCCGTGCCAATGACCCCAGAAGCACCAGCCGAGCACGCCGGAACCACCTGCTCGACTCGCCAGAACCACCTGCCGATCACGCAAAAATCACCTGCCGGCTACGCCACAACCAGTTGGTGAACACTTTGGAATCACCTGCCACGCTTGCTGGAACCACCTGCCGGTCATGCCAAAATCACCTGCCAACTACGCCAGAACCGCTTGGCGGACACTGCGGAAACACCTGTCGTGCCGGCTGGAACCACATCTCAGACGTGCCAGAAACGTGTTCATGAGATGCTGGAACCACACCCCGAACAGACGGATACCACCTGCCAGAACCGCCTGAACCACCTGCCGAGCACGCCGGAACCACCTGCTCGACTCACCGGTACCACCTCCCTGACACGCCAGAATCACCTGCTGGGTATGCCAGAACCACTTGGCGGACACTCCGGAATCATCTGCCGGACATGCCGGAACCAGCTCTCAGACACACCAGAACCACGTGCCGGAGACGCCGGAAGCACTTGCCGAGCATGCCGGAGCCACCTGCTCGACTCGCCAGAAACACCTGCCGGACACGCCAAAATCACCTGCCGGGTATGCCAGAACCACCTGGCGGACACTACGGAATCACCTGCCGCGCATGCCTGAAGCACGTGCCAGACTCGCCGCAAACACCTACCGGACAGACCGGAACCACCTGCCAAGAACGCCGGAGCCACCTGTTCGACTCGCTGGAACCACCTGCCGGACAGGCCAATATCAACTGCTGGCTATGCCAGAACCACCTTGGGGACAGTCCGGGATCACCTGCCAGCCATGGCGGAACCACCTCTCAGACGTACCAGAACCACCTGCCGGAGAAGCTGGAAACACGTCCTGGACAGACTGGAACCACGTGACGGCCATGCCTGAACCACCTGCCGAGCACGGCGGAACCACCTGCCGGACGCGCCAAAAGCACCTGCGGGCTACGCCAGAACCACTTGGACTACTCTCCGAAATGACCTGCCGGGCATGTTGGAACCACCTCTCAGACGTGCCAGAAGCACTTGGCGAACACTCCGGAATCACCTGCCGTGCATGCCGGAACCACCTCTCAGATATGCCAGAACCACGTGCCAATGACCCCGGAAGCACCTGCCGAGCACGCCGGAACCACCTGCTCGACTCGCCAGAACCACCTGCCGGACACGCAGAAATCACCTGCCGGCTACGCCACAACCAGTTGGGGAACACTTCGGAATCACCTGCCGGGCTTGCTGGAACCACCTGCCGGTCATGCCAAAATCACCTGCCAACTACGCCAGTACCACTTGGCGGACACTGTGGAAACACCTGTCGGGCCGGCCGGAACCACATCTCAGACGTGCCAGAACCATGTGCATGAGATGCTGGAACCACACCCCGAACCGACGGAAAACACCTGCCAGACCCGTCTGAACAACCTGCCGAGCACCTACCTGACATGCCCAAATCACCAGCCGGGTATGCCAGAACCACTTGGCGGACACTCCGGAATCATCTGCCGGACATGCCGGAACCAGCTCTCAGACACACCAGAACCACGTGCCGGAGACGCCGGAAGCACCTGCCGAGCATGCCGGAGCCACCTGCTCGACTCGCCAGAAACACCAGCCGATCATTCAAAAATCACCAGCCGGCTACGCCACAACCATTTGGTGAACACTTTGGAATCACCTGCCAGGCTTGCTGGAACCACCTGCCGGTCATGCCAAAATCACCTGACAACTACGCCAGAACCGCTTGGCGGACACTGCGGAAACACCTGTCGGACCGGCTGGAACCACATCTCAGACGTGCCAGAAACGTGTTCATGAGATGCTGGAACCACACCCCGAACAGACGGATACCACCTGCCAGAACCGCCTGAACCACCTGCCGAGCACGCCGGAACCACCTGCTCGACTCACCGGTACCACCTCCCTGACACGCCAAAATCACCTGCTGGGTATGCCAGAACCACTTGGCGGACACTCCGGAATCATCTGCCGGACATGCCGGAACCAGCTCTCAGACACACCAGAACCAAGTGCCGGAGACGCCGGAAGCACCTGCCGAGCATGCCGGAGCCACCTGCTCGACTCGCCAGAAACACCTGCCGGACACGCCAAAATCACCTGCCGGGTATGCCAGAAGCACCTGGCGGACACTACGGAATCACCTGCCGCGCATGCCGGAACCACCTCTCAGACGTGCCGGAAGCACGTGCCGGACACGCCGGAAACACCTACCGGACAGACCGGAACCACCTGCCAAGAACGCCGGAGCCACCTGTTCGACTCGCTGGAACCACCTGCCGGACAGGCCAATATCAACTGCTGGCTATTCCAGAACCGCCTGGGGGACAGTCCGGGATCACCTGCCAGCCCTGGCGGAACCACCTCTCAGACGTACCAGAACCACCTGCCGGAGAAGCTGGAAACACGTCCTGGACAGTCTGGAACCACCTGCCGGCCAAGCCTGAACCACCTGCCAAGCGCCACGGAACAACCTGCCAGACACGCCAAAATCACCTGCGTGTTATGCCAGAACCACTTGGAGGACTCTCTGGGATGACCTGCCGGGCATGCCGGAACCACCTCTCAGACGTGCCAGAACCATGTGGCGGACAGTCCGGAATCACCTGTTGGGCATGCGCAACCACCTCTGAGACGTACCAGAACCACATGCCGTGCAGGCTGGAACCACCTACCGGACAGACCGGAATCACCTTTCGGGCATGCCGGAACCACCTGTCAGATGTGCCAGAAACACGTGCCGGAGACGCCGGAAGCACCTGCCAAGCACGTTGGAACCACCTGCTCAACTCGCCTGAACCACCTGCCGGACATGCCAAAATCACCTGCCGACTATGCCAGAACCACTTGGCGAACACTCCGGAATCACTTGCCGGGCATGCAGGAACCACCTCTCAGACATGCCAGAACCCCGTGCCAATGACCCCGGAAGCACCAGCCGAGCAGGCCGGAACCACCTGCTCGACTCGCCAGAACCACCTGCCGATCACGCAAAAATCACCTGCCGGCTACGCCACAACCAGTTGGTGAACACTTTGGAATCACCTGCCACGCTTGCTGGAACCACCTGCCGGTCATGCCAAAATCACCTGCCAACTACGCCAGAACCGCTTGGCGGACACTGCGGAAACACCTGTCGGGCCGGCTGGAACTACATCTCAGACGTGCCAGGAACGTGTTCATGAGATGCTGGTACCACACCCCGAACAGACGGATACCACCTGCCAGAACCGCCTGAACCACCTGCCGAGCACGCCGGAACCACCTGCTCGACTCACCGGTACCACCTCCCTGACACGCCAAAATCACCTGCTGGGTATGCCACAACCACTTGGCGGACACTCCGGAATCATCTGCCGGACATGCCGGAACCAGCTCTCAGACACACCAGAACCAAGTGCCGGAGACGCCGGAAGCACCTGCCGAGCATGCCGGAGCCACCTGCTCGACTCGCCAGAAACACATGCCGGACACGCCAAAATCACCTGCCGGGTATGCCAGAAGCACCTGGCGGACACTACGGAATCACCTGCCGCGCATGCCGGAACCACCTCTCAGACGTGCCGGAAGCACGTGCCGGACACGCCGGAAACACCTACTGGACAGACCGGAACCACCTGCCAAGAACGCCGGAGCCACCTGTTCGACTCGCTGGAACCACCTGCCGGACAGGCCAATATCAACTGCTGGCTATGCCAGAACCACCTTGGGGACAGTCCGGGATCACCTGCCAGCCATGGCGGAACCACCTCCCAGACGTACCAGAACCACCTGCCGGAGAAGCTGGAAACACGTCCAGGACAAACTGGAACCACGTGACGGCCATGCCTGAACCACCTGCCGAGCACGGCGGAACCACCTGCCGGACGCGCCAAAATCACCTGCGGGCTACGCCAGAACCACTTGGACGACTCTCCGAAATGACCTGCCGGGCAGGTTGGAACCACCTCTCAGACGTGCCAGAAGCACGTGGCGGACAGTCCGGAATCACCTGTTGGGCATACGCAACCACCTCTGACACGTACCAGAACCACGTGCCGTGCACGCCGGAACCACCTACCGGACAGACCGGAATCAACTTTTGGGCATGCTGGAACCACCAGTCAGATGTGCCAGAAACACGTGCAGGAGACGCCGGAAGCACCTGCCGAGCACGTCGCAACCACCTGCTCAACTCGCCTGAACCACCTGCCGGACACGCCAAAATCACCTGCCCGCTACACCACCACCACTTCGGGGACAAGCCGGAATCACGTGAGGGGCATGCCGGCACAGCCTCTCAGACTGAACCTCGTGCCGGACACCACAGAACCACCTGCCGGACAGACCGGAACCACCTGCCGGACACGCCGGAACCACCGGCTCGACCCGCCGGAACGACCGCTGGACATGCAAAATCACCTGCCGGCTACGCCGGAAACACTTGGCGAACACTCCGGAATCACCTGCCGGGCATGCCGGAACCACCTCTCAGATATGCCAGAACCACGTGCCAATGACCCCGGAAGCACCTGCCGAGCACGCCGGAACCACCTGCTCGACTCGCCAGAACCACCTGCCGGACACGCAAAAATCACCTGCCGGCTATGCCACAACCAGTTGGGGAACACTTCGGAATCACCTGCCGGGCTTGCTGGAACCACCTGCCGGTCATGCCAAAATCACCTGCCAACTACGCCAGTACCACTTGGCGGACACTGTGGAAACACCTGTCGGGCCGGCCGGAACCACATCTCAGACGTGCCAGAACCATGTGCATGAGATGCTGGAACCACACCCCGAACAGACGGAAAACACCTGCCAGACCCGTCTGAACAACCTGCCGAGCACCTACCTGACATGCCCAAATCACCAGCTGGGTATTCCAGAACCACTTGGCGGACACTCCGGAATCATCTGCCGGACATGCCGGTACCAGCTCTCAGACACACCAGAACCACGTGCCGGAGACGCCGGAAGCACCTGCCGAGCATGCCGGAGCCACCTGCTCGACTCGCCAGAAACACCTGCCGCACACGCCAAAATCACCTGCCGGGTATGCCAGAACCACCTGGCGGACACTCCGAAATCACCTGCCGCGCATGCCGGAACCACCTCTCAGACGTGCCGGAAGCACGTGCCGGACACGCCGGAATCACCTACGGGACAGACCGGAACCACCTGTCGAGCACGCCGGAGCCACCTGTTCGACTCGCTGGAACCACCTGCCGGACAGGCCAATGTTAACTGCTGGCTATGCCAGAACCACCTGGGGGATGGTCCGGAATCACCTGCCAGCCATGGCGGAACCACCTCTCAGACGTACCAGAACCACCTGCCGGAGAAGCTGGAAACACGTCCTGGACAGTCTGGAACCACCTGCCGGCCAAGCCTGAACCACCTGCCAAGCACAACGGAACAACCTGCCAGACACGCCAAAATCACCTGCGAGTTATGCCAGAACCACTTGGAGGACTCTCTGGGATGACCTGCCGTGTATGCCGGAAACACCTCTCAGACGTGCCAGAACCATGTGGCGGACAGTCCGGAATCACCTGTTGGGCATGCGCAACCACCTCTGAGACGTACCAGAACCACATGCCGTGCAGGCTGGAACCACCTTCCGCACAGACCGGAATCACCTTTCGGGCATGCCGGAACCACCTGTCACATGTGCCAGAAACACGTGCCGTAGACGCCGGAAGCACCTGCCAAGCACGTTGGAACCACCTGCTCAACTCGCCTGAACCACCTGCCGGACATGCCAAAATCACCTGCCGACTATGCCAGAACCACTTGGCGAACACTCCGGAATCACTTGCCGGGCATGCAGGAACCACCTCTCAGACATGCCAGAACCCCGTGCCAATGACCCCAGAAGCACCAGCCGAGCACGCCGGAACCACCTGCTCGACTCGCCAGAACCACCTGCCGATCACGCAAAAATCACCTGCCGGCTACGCCACAACCAGTTGGTGAACACTTTGGAATCACCTGCCACGCTTGCTGGAACCACCTGCCGGTCATGCCAAAATCACCTGCCAACTACGCCAGAACCGCTTGGCGGACACTGCGGAAACACCTGTCGTGCCGGCTGGAACCACATCTCAGACGTGCCAGAAACGTGTTCATGAGATGCTGGAACCACACCCCGAACAGACGGATACCACCTGCCAGAACCGCCTGAACCACCTGCCGAGCACGCCGGAACCACCTGCTCGACTCACTGGTACCACCTCCCTGACACGCCAGAATCACCTGCTGGGTATGCCAGAACCACTTGGCGGACACTCCGGAATCATCTGCCGGACATGCCGGAACCAGCTCTCAGACACACCAGAACCAAGTGCCGGAGACGCCGGAAGCACTTGCCGAGCATGCCGGAGCCACCTGCTCGACTCGCCAGAAACACCTGCCGGACACGCCAAAATCACCTGCCGGGTATGCCAGAACCACCTGGCGGACACTACGGAATCACCTGCCGCGCATGCCTGAAGCACGTGCCAGACTCGCCGCAAACACCTACCGGACAGACCGGAACCACCTGCCAAGAACGCCGGAGCCACCTGTTCGACTCGCTGGAACCACCTGCCGGACAGGCCAATATCAACTGCTGGCTATGCCAGAACCACCTTGGGGACAGTCCGGGATCACCTGCCAGCCATGGCGGAACCACCTCTCAGACGTACCAGAACCACCTGCCGGAGAAGCTGGAAACACGTCCTGGACAGACTGGAACCACGTGACGGCCATGCCTGAACCACCTGCCGAGCACGGCGGAACCACCTGCCGGACGCGCCAAAATCACCTGCGGGCTACGCCAGAACCACTTGGACTACTCTCCGAAATGACCTGCCGGGCATGTTGGAACCACCTCTCAGACGTGCCAGAAGCACTTGGCGAACACTCCGGAATCACCTGCCGTGCATGCCGGAACCACCTCTCAGATATGCCAGAACCACGTGCCAATGACCCCGGAAGCACCTGCCGAGCACGCCGGAACCACCTGCTCGACTCGCCAGAACCACCTGCCGGACACGCAGAAATCACCTGCCGGCTACGCCACAACCAGTTGGGGAACACTTCGGAATCACCTGCCGGGCTTGCTGGAACCACCTGCCGGTTATGCCAAAATCACCTGCCAACTACGCCAGTACCACTTGGCGGACACTGTGGAAACACCTGTCGGGCCGGCCGGAACCACATCTCAGACGTGCCAGAACCATGTGCATGAGATGCTGGAACCACACCCCGAACCGACGGAAAACACCTGCCAGACCCGTCTGAACAACCTGCCGAGCACCTACCTGACATGCCCAAATCACCAGCCGGGTATGCCAGAACCACTTGGCGGACACTCCGGAATCATCTGCCGGACATGCCGGAACCAGCTCTCAGACACACCAGAACCACGTGCCGGAGACGCCGGAAGCACCTGCCGAGCATGCCGGAGCCACCTGCTCGACTCGCCAGAAACACCAGCCGATCATTCAAAAATCACCAGCCGGCTACGCCACAACCATTTGGTGAACACTTTGGAATCACCTGCCAGGCTTGCTGGAACCACCTGCCGGTCATGCCAAAATCACCTGACAACTACGCCAGAACCGCTTGGCGGACACTGCGGAAACACCTGTCGGGCCGGCTGGAACCACATCTCAGACGTGCCAGAAACGTGTTCATGAGATGCTGGAACCACACCCCGAACAGACGGATACCACCTGCCAGAACCGCCTGAACCACCTGCTGAGCACGCCGGAACCACCTGCTCGACTCACCGGTACCACCTCCCTGACACGCCAAAATCACCTGCTGGGTATGCCAGAACCACTTGGCGGACACTCCGGAATCATCTGCCGGACATGCCGGAACCAGCTCTCAGACACACCAGAACCAAGTGCCGGAGACGCCGGAAGCACCTGCCGAGCATGCCGGAGCCACCTGCTCGACTCGCCAGAAACACCTGCCGGACACGCCAAAATCACCTGCCGGGTATGCCAGAACCACCGGTCGGACACTACGGAATCACCTGCCGCGCATGCCGGAACCACCTCTCAGACGCGCCGGAAGCACGTGCCGGACACGCCGGAAACACCTACCGGACAGACCGGAACCACCTGCCAAGAACGCCGGAGCCACCTGTTCGACTCGCTGGAACCACCTGCCGGACAGGCCAATATCAACTGCTGGCTATGCCAGAGCCGCCTGGGGGACAGTCTGGGATCACCTGCCAGCCATGGCGGAACCACCTCTCAGACGTACCAGAACCACCTGCGGGAGAAGCTGGAAACACGTCCTGGACAGACTGGAACCACGTGACGGCCATGCCTGAACCACCTGCCGAGCACGGCGGAACCACCTGCCGGACACGCCAAAATCACCTGCGGGCTACGCCAGAACGACTTGGACGACTCTCCGAAATGACCTGCCGGGCATGTTGGAACCACCTCTCAGACGTGCCAGAAGCACGTGGCGGACAGTCCGGAATCACCTCTTGGGCATACGCAACCACCTCTGAGACGTATGAGAACCACGTGCCGTGCACGCCGGAACCACCTACCGGACAGACCGGAATCAACTTTTGGGCATGCCGGAACCACCAGTCAGATGTGCCAGAAACACGTGCCGGAGACGCCGGAAGCACCTGCCGAGCACGTCGCAACCACCTGCTCAACTCGCCTGAACCACCTGCCGGACACGCCAAAATCACCTGCCCGCTACACCAGCACCACTTCGGGGACAAGCCGGAATCACGTGAGGGGCATGCCGGCACAGCCTCTCAGACTTAACCTCGTGCCGGACACCACAGAACCACCTGCCGGACAGACCGGAACCACCTGCCGGACACGCCGGAACCACCGGCTCGACCCACCGGAACGACCGCTGGACATGCAAACTCACCTGCCGGCTACGCCGGAAACACTTGGCGAACACTCCGGAATCACCTGCCGGGCATGCCGGAACCACCTCTCAGATATGCCAGAACCACGTGCCAATGACCCCGGAAGCACCTGCCGAGCACGCCGGAACCACCTGCTCGACTCGCCAGAACCACCTGCCGGACACGCAGAAATCACCTGCCGGCTACGCCACAACCAGTTGGGGAACACTTCGGAATCACCTGCCGGGCTTGCTGGAACCACCTGCCGGTCATGCCAAAATCACCTGCCAACTACGCCAGTACCACTTGGCGGACACTGTGGAAACACCTGTCGGGCCGGCCGGAACCACATCTCAGACGTGCCAGAACCATGTGCATGAGATGCTGGAACCACACCCCGAACCGACGGAAAACACCTGCCAGACCCGTCTGAACAACCTGCCGAGCACCTACCTGACATGCCCAAATCACCAGCTGGGTATTCCAGAACCACTTGGCGGACACTCCGGAATCATCTGCCGGACATGCCGGTACCAGCTCTCAGACACACCAGAACCACGTGCCGGAGACGCCGGAAGCACCTGCCGAGCATGCCGGAGCCACCTGCTCGACTCGCCAGAAACACCTGCCGGACACGCCAAAATCACCTGCCGGGTATGCCAGAACCACCTGGCGGACACTCCGAAATCACCTGCCGCGCATGCCGGAACCACCTCTCAGACGTGCCGGAAGCACGTGCCGGACACGCCGGAATCACCTACGGGACAGACCGGAACCACCTGTCGAGCACGCCGGAGCCACCTGTTCGACTCGCTGGAACCACCTGCCGGACAGGCCAATGTTAACTGCTGGCTATGCCAGAACCACCTGGGGGATGGTCCGGAATCACCTGCCAGCCATGGCGGAACCACCTCTCAGACGTACCAGAACCACCTGCCGGAGAAGCTGGAAACACGTCCTGGACAGTCTGGAACCACCTGCCGGCCAAGCCTGAACCACCTGCCAAGCACAACGGAACAACCTGCCAGACACGCCAAAATCACCTGCGAGTTATGCCAGAACCACTTGGAGGACTCTCTGGGATGACCTGCCGTGTATGCCGGAAACACCTCTCAGACGTGCCAGAACCATGTGGCGGACAGTCCGGAATCACCTGTTGGGCATGCGCAACCACCTCTGAGACGTACCAGAACCACATGCCGTGCAGGCTGGAACCACCTTCCGCACAGACCGGAATCACCTTTCGGGCATGCCGGAACCACCTGTCAGATGTGCCAGAAACACGTGCCGGAGACGCCGGAAGCACCTGCCGAGCACGTCGCAACCACCTGCTCAACTCGCCTGAACCACCTGCCGGACATGCCAAAATCACCTGCCGACTATGCCAGAACCACTTGGCGAACACTCCGGAATCACTTGCCGGGCATGCAGGAACCACCTCTCAGACATGCCAGAACCCCGTGCCAATGACCCCAGAAGCACCAGCCGAGCACGCCGGAACCACCTGCTCGACTCGCCAGAACCACCTGCCGATCACGCAAAAATCACCTGCCGGCTACGCCACAACCAGTTGGTGAACACTTTGGAATCACCTGCCACGCTTGCTGGAACCACCTGCCGGTCATGCCAAAATCACCTGCCAACTACGCCAGAACCGCTTGGCGGACACTGCGGAAACACCTGTCGTGCCGGCTGGAACCACATCTCAGACGTGCCAGAAACGTGTTCATGAGATGCTGGAACCACACCCCGAACAGACGGATACCACCTGCCAGAACCGCCTGAACCACCTGCCGAGCACGCCGGAACCACCTGCTCGACTCACCGGTACCACCTCCCTGACACGCCAGAATCACCTGCTGGGTATGCCAGAACCACTTGGCGGACACTCCGGAATCATCTGCCGGACATGCCGGAACCAGCTCTCAGACACACCAGAACCACGTGCCGGAGACGCCGGAAGCACTTGCCGAGCATGCCGGAGCCACCTGCTCGACTCGCCAGAAACACCTGCCGGACACGCCAAAATCACCTGCCGGGTATGCCAGAACCACCTGGCGGACACTACGGAATCACCTGCCGCGCATGCCTGAAGCACGTGCCAGACTCGCCGCAAACACCTACCGGACAGACCGGAACCACCTGCCAAGAACGCCGGAGCCACCTGTTCGACTCGCTGGAACCACCTGCCGGACAGGCCAATATCAACTGCTGGCTATGCCAGAACCACCTGGGGGAGTCCGGGATCACCTGCCAGCCATGGCGGAACCACCTCTCAGACGTACCAGAACCACCTGCCGGAGAAGCTGGAAACACGTCCTGGACAGACTGGAACCACGTGACGGCCATGCCTGAACCACCTGCCGAGCACGGCGGAACCACCTGCCGGACGCGCCAAAAGCACCTGCGGGCTACGCCAGAACCACTTGGACGAGTCTCCGAAATGACCTGCCGGGCATGTTGGAACCACCTCTCAAACGTGCCAGAAGCACTTGGCGAACACTCCGGAATCACCTGCCGTGCATGCCGGAACCACCTCTCAGATATGCCAGAACCACGTGCCAATGACCCCGGAAGCACCTGCCGAGCACGCCGGAACCACCTGCTCGACTCGCCAGAACCACCTGCCGGACACGCAGAAATCACCTGCCGGCTACGCCACAACCAGTTGGGGAACACTTCGGAATCACCTGCCGGGCTTGCTGGAACCACCTGCCGGTCATGCCAAAATCACCTGCCAAGTACGCCAGTACCACTTGGCAGACACTGTGGAAACACCTGTCGGGCCGGCCGGAACCACATCTCAGACGTGCCAGAACCATGTGCATGAGATGCTGGAACCACACCCCGAACCGACGGAAAACACCTGCCAGACCCGTCTGAACAACCTGCCGAGCACCTACCTGACATGCCCAAATCACCAGCCGGGTATGCCAGAACCACTTGGCGGACACTCCGGAATCATCTGCCGGACATGCCGGAACCAGCTCTCAGACACACCAGAACCACGTGCCGGAGACGCCGGAAGCACCTGCCGAGCATGCCGGAGCCACCTGCTCGACTCGCCAGAAACACCTGCCGGACACGCCAAAATCACCTGCCAGGTACGACAGAACCACCTGGCGGACACACTGAAATCACCTTTCACGCATGCCGGAACCACCTCTCAGACGTGCCGGAAGCACGTGCCGGACACGCCGGAATCACCTACCGGACAGACCGGAACCACCTGCCAAGAACGCCGGAGCCACCTGTTCGACTCGCTGGAACCACCTGCCGGACAGGCCAATATCAACTGCTGGCTATGCCAGAACCACCTTGGGGACAGTCCGGGATCACCTGCCAGCCATGGCGGAACCACCTCCCAGACGTACCAGAACCACCTGCCGGAGAAGCTGGAAACACGTCCAGGACAAACTGGAACCACGTGACGGCCATGCCTGAACCACCTGCCGAGCACGGCGGAACCACCTGCCGGACGCGCCAAAATCACCTGCGGGCTACGCCAGAACCACTTGGACGACTCTCCGAAATGACCTGCCGGGCAGGTTGGAACCACCTCTCAGACGTGCCAGAAGCACGTGGCGGACAGTCCGGAATCACCTGTTGGGCATACGCAACCACCTCTGACACGTACCAGAACCACGTGCCGTGCACGCCGGAACCACCTACCGGACAGACCGGAATCAACTTTTGGGCATGCTGGAACCACCAGTCAGATGTGCCAGAAACACGTGCAGGAGACGCCGGAAGCACCTGCCGAGCACGTCGCAACCACCTGCTCAACTCGCCTGAACCACCTGCCGGACACGCCAAAATCACCTGCCCGCTACACCACCACCACTTCGGGGACAAGCCGGAATCACGTGAGGGGCATGCCGGCACAGCCTCTCAGACTGAACCTCGTGCCGGACACCACAGAACCACCTGCCGGACAGACCGGAACCACCTGCCGGACACGCCGGAACCACCGGCTCGACCCGCCGGAACGACCGCTGGACATGCAAAATCACCTGCCGGCTACGCCGGAAACACTTGGCGAACACTCCGGAATCACCTGCCGGGCATGCCGGAACCACCTCTCAGATATGCCAGAACCACGTGCCAATGACCCCGGAAGCACCTGCCGAGCACGCCGGAACCACCTGCTCGACTCGCCAGAACCACCTGCCGGACACGCAGAAATCACCTGCCGGCTACGCCACAACCAGTTGGGGAACACTTCGGAATCACCTGCCGGGCTTGCTGGAACCACCTGCCGGTCATGCCAAAATCACCTGCCAACTACGCCAGTACCACTTGGCGGACACTGTGGAAACACCTGTCGGGCCGGCCGGAACCACATCTCAGACGTGCCAGAACCATGTGCATGAGATGCTGGAACCACACCCCGAACAGACGGAAAACACCTGCCAGACCCGTCTGAACAACCTGCCGAGCACCTACCTGACATGCCCAAATCACCAGCTGGGTATTCCAGAACCACTTGGCGGACACTCCAGAATCATCTGCCGGACATGCCGGTACCAGCTCTCAGACACACCAGAACCACGTGCCGGAGACGCCGGAAGCACCTGCCGAGCATGCCGGAGCCACCTGCTCGACTCGCCAGAAACACCTGCCGCACACGCCAAAATCACCTGCCGGGTATGCCAGAACCACCTGGCGGACACTCCGAAATCACCTGCCGCGCATGCCGGAACCACCTCTCAGACGTGCCGGAAGCACGTGCCGGACACGCCGGAATCACCTACGGGACAGACCGGAACCACCCGTCGAGCACGCCGGAGCCACCTGTTCGACTCGCTGGAACCACCTGCCGGACAGGCCAATGTTAACTGCTGGCTATGCCAGAACCACCTGGGGGATGGTCCGGAATCACCTGCCAGCCATGGCGGAACCACCTCTCAGACGTACCAGAACCACCTGCCGGAGAAGCTGGAAACACGTCCTGGACAGTCTGGAACCACCTGCCGGCCAAGCCTGAACCACCTGCCAAGCACAACGGAACAACCTGCCAGACACGCCAAAATCACCTGCGAGTTATGCCAGAACCACTTGGAGGACTCTCTGGGATGACCTGCCGTGTATGCCGGAAACACCTCTCAGACGTGCCAGAACCATGTGGCGGACAGTCCGGAATCACCTGTTGGGCATGCGCAACCACCTCTGAGACGTACCAGAACCACATGCCGTGCAGGCTGGAACCACCTTCCGCACAGACCGGAATCACCTTTCGGGCATGCCGGAACCACCTGTCACATGTGCCAGAAACACGTGCCGTAGACGCCGGAAGCACCTGCCAAGCACGTTGGAACCACCTGCTCAACTCGCCTGAACCACCTGCCGGACATGCCAAAATCACCTGCCGACTATGCCAGAACCACTTGGCGAACACTCCGGAATCACTTGCCGGGCATGCAGGAACCACCTCTCAGACATGCCAGAACCCCGTGCCAATGACCCCAGAAGCACCAGCCGAGCACGCCGGAACCACCTGCTCGACTCGCCAGAACCACCTGCCGATCACGCAAAAATCACCTGCCGGCTACGCCACAACCAGTTGGTGAACACTTTGGAATCACCTGCCACGCTTGCTGGAACCACCTGCCGGTCATGCCAAAATCACCTGCCAACTACGCCAGAACCGCTTGGCGGACACTGCGGAAACACCTGTCGTGCCGGCTGGAACCACATCTCAGACGTGCCAGAAACGTGTTCATGAGATGCTGGAACCACACCCCGAACAGACGGATACCACCTGCCAGAACCGCCTGAACCACCTGCCGAGCACGCCGGAACCACCTGCTCGACTCACTGGTACCACCTCCCTGACACGCCAGAATCACCTGCTGGGTATGCCAGAACCACTTGGCGGACACTCCGGAATCATCTGCCGGACATGCCGGAACCAGCTCTCAGACACACCAGAACCAAGTGCCGGAGACGCCGGAAGCACTTGCCGAGCATGCCGGAGCCACCTGCTCGACTCGCCAGAAACACCTGCCGGACACGCCAAAATCACCTGCCGGGTATGCCAGAACCACCTGGCGGACACTACGGAATCACCTGCCGCGCATGCCTGAAGCACGTGCCAGACTCGCCGCAAACACCTACCGGACAGACCGGAACCACCTGCCAAGAACGCCGGAGCCACCTGTTCGACTCGCTGGAACCACCTGCCGGACAGGCCAATATCAACTGCTGGCTATGCCAGAACCACCTTGGGGACAGTCCGGGATCACCTGCCAGCCATGGCGGAACCACCTCTCAGACGTACCAGAACCACCTGCCGGAGAAGCTGGAAACACGTCCTGGACAGACTGGAACCACGTGACGGCCATGCCTGAACCACCTGCCGAGCACGGCGGAACCACCTGCCGGACGCGCCAAAATCACCTGCGGGCTACGCCAGAACCACTTGGACTACTCTCCGAAATGACCTGCCGGGCATGTTGGAACCACCTCTCAGACGTGCCAGAAGCACTTGGCGAACACTCCGGAATCACCTGCCGTGCATGCCGGAACCACCTCTCAGATATGCCAGAACCACGTGCCAATGACCCCGGAAGCACCTGCCGAGCACGCCGGAACCACCTGCTCGACTCGCCAGAACCACCTGCCGGACACGCAGAAATCACCTGCCGGCTACGCCACAACCAGTTGGGGAACACTTCGGAATCACCTGCCGGGCTTGCTGGAACCACCTGCCGGTCATGCCAAAATCACCTGCCAACTACGCCAGTACCACTTGGCGGACACTGTGGAAACACCTGTCGGGCCGGCCGGAACCACATCTCAGACGTGCCAGAACCATGTGCATGAGATGCTGGAACCACACCCCGAACCGACGGAAAACACCTGCCAGACCCGTCTGAACAACCTGCCGAGCACCTACCTGACATGCCCAAATCACCAGCCGGGTATGCCAGAACCACTTGGCGGACACTCCGGAATCATCTGCCGGACATGCCGGAACCAGCTCTCAGACACACCAGAACCACGTGCCGGAGACGCCGGAAGCACCTGCCGAGCATGCCGGAGCCACCTGCTCGACTCGCCAGAAACACCAGCCGATCATTCAAAAATCACCAGCCGGCTACGCCACAACCATTTGGTGAACACTTTGGAATCACCTGCCAGGCTTGCTGGAACCACCTGCCGGTCATGCCAAAATCACCTGACAACTACGCCAGAACCGCTTGGCGGACACTGCGGAAACACCTGTCGGGCCGGCTGGAACCACATCTCAGACGTGCCAGAAACGTGTTCATGAGATGCTGGAACCACACCCCGAACAGACGGATACCACCTGCCAGAACCGCCTGAACCACCTGCTGAGCACGCCGGAACCACCTGCTCGACTCACCGGTACCACCTCCCTGACACGCCAAAATCACCTGCTGGGTATGCCAGAACCACTTGGCGGACACTCCGGAATCATCTGCCGGACATGCCGGAACCAGCTCTCAGACACACCAGAACCAAGTGCCGGAGACGCCGGAAGCACCTGCCGAGCATGCCGGAGCCACCTGCTCGACTCGCCAGAAACACCTGCCGGACACGCCAAAATCACCTGCCGGGTATGCCAGAACCACCTGGCGGACACTACGGAATCACCTGCCGCGCATGCCGGAACCACCTCTCAGACGTGCCGGAAGCACGTGCCGGACACGCCGGAAACACCTACCGGACAGACCGGAACCACCTGCCAAGAACGCCGGAGCCACCTGTTCGACTCGCTGGAACCACCTGCCGGACAGGCCAATATCAACTGCTGGCTATGCCAGAGCCGCCTGGGGGACAGTCTGGGATCACCTGCCAGCCATGGCGGAACCACCTCTCAGACGTACCAGAACCACCTGCGGGAGAAGCTGGAAACACGTCCTGGACAGACTGGAACCACGTGACGGCCATGCCTGAACCACCTGCCGAGCACGGCGGAACCACCTGCCGGACACGCCAAAATCACCTGCGGGCTACGCCAGAACGACTTGGACGACTCTCCGAAATGACCTGCCGGGCATGTTGGAACCACCTCTCAGACGTGCCAGAAGCACGTGGCGGACAGTCCGGAATCACCTCTTGGGCATACGCAACCACCTCTGAGACGTATGAGAACCACGTGCCGTGCACGCCGGAACCACCTACCGGACAGACCGGAATCAACTTTTGGGCATGCCGGAACCACCAGTCAGATGTGCCAGAAACACGTGCCGGAGACGCCGGAAGCACCTGCCGAGCACGTCGCAACCACCTGCTCAACTCGCCTGAACCACCTGCCGGACACGCCAAAATCACCTGCCCGCTACACCAGCACCACTTCGGGGACAAGCCGGAATCACGTGAGGGGCATGCCGGCACAGCCTCTCAGACTTAACCTCGTGCCGGACACCAAAGAACCACCTGCCGGACAGACCGGAACCACCTGCCGGACACGCCGGAACCACCGGCTCGACCCACCGGAACGACCGCTGGACATGCAAACTCACCTGCCGGCTACGCCGGAAACACTTGGCGAACACTCCGGAATCACCTGCCGGGCATGCCGGAACCACCTCTCAGATATGCCAGAACCACGTGCAAATGACCCCGGAAGCACCTGCCGAGCACGCCGGAACCACCTGCTCGACTCGCCAGAACCACCTGCCGGACACGCAAAAATCACCTGCCGGCTATGCCACAACCAGTTGGGGAACACTTTGGAATCACCTGCCGGGCTTGCTGGAACCACCTGCCGGTCATGCCAAAATCACCTGACAACTACGCCAGAACCGCTTGGCGGACACTGCGGAAACACCTGTCGGGCCGGCTGGAACCACATCTCAGACGTGCCAGAAACGTGTTCATGAGATGCTGGAACCACACCCCGAACAGACGGATACCACCTGCCAGAACCGCCTGAACCACCTGCTGAGCACGCCGGAACCACCTGCTCGACTCACCGGTACCACCTCCCTGACACGCCAAAATCACCTGCTGGGTATGCCAGAACCACTTGGCGGACACTCCGGAATCATCTGCCGGACATGCCGGAACCAGCTCTCAGACACACCAGAACCAAGTGCCGGAGACGCCGGAAGCACCTGCCGAGCATGCCGGAGCCACCTGCTCGACTCGCCAGAAACACCTGCCGGACACGCCAAAATCACCTGCCGGGTATGCCAGAACCACCGGGCGGACACTACGGAATCACCTGCCGCGCATGCCGGAACCACCTCTCAGACGTGCCGGAAGCACGTGCCGGACACGCCGGAAACACCTACCGGACAGACCGGAACCACCTGCCAAGAACGCCGGAGCCACCTGTTCGACTCGCTGGAACCACCTGCCGGACAGGCCAATATCAACTGCTGGCTATGCCAGAGCCGCCTGGGGGACAGTCTGGGATCACCTGCCAGCCATGGCGGAACCACCTCTCAGACGTACCAGAACCACCTGCGGGAGAAGCTGGAAACACGTCCTGGACAGACTGGAACCACGTGACGGCCATGCCTGAACCACCTGCCGAGCACGGCGGAACCACCTGCCGGACACGCCAAAATCACCTGCGGGCTACGCCAGAACGACTTGGACGACTCTCCGAAATGACCTGCCGGGCATGTTGGAACCACCTCTCAGACGTGCCAGAAGCACGTGGCGGACAGTCCGGAATCACCTCTTGGGCATACGCAACCACCTCTGAGACGTATGAGAACCACGTGCCGTGCACGCCGGAACCACCTACCGGACAGACCGGAATCAACTTTTGGGCATGCCGGAACCACCAGTCAGATGTGCCAGAAACACGTGCCGGAGACGCCGGAAGCACCTGCCGAGCACGTCGCAACCACCTGCTCAACTCGCCTGAACCACCTGCCGGACACGCCAAAATCACCTGCCCGCTACACCAGCACCACTTCGGGGACAAGCCGGAATCACGTGAGGGGCATGCCGGCACAGCCTCTCAGACTTAACCTCGTGCCGGACACCACAGAACCACCTGCCGGACAGACCGGAACCACCTGCCGGACACGCCGGAACCACCGGCTCGACCCACCGGAACGACCGCTGGACATGCAAACTCACCTGCCGGCTACGCCGGAAACACTTGGCGAACACTCCGGAATCACCTGCCGGGCATGCCGGAACCACCTCTCAGATATGCCAGAACCACGTGCCAATGACCCCGGAAGCACCTGCCGAGCACGCCGGAACCACCTGCTCGACTCGCCAGAACCACCTGCCGGACACGCAGAAATCACCTGCCGGCTACGCCACAACCAGTTGGGGAACACTTCGGAATCACCTGCCGGGCTTGCTGGAACCACCTGCCGGTCATGCCAAAATCACCTGCCAACTACGCCAGTACCACTTGGCGGACACTGTGGAAACACCTGTCGGGCCGGCCGGAACCACATCTCAGACGTGCCAGAACCATGTGCATGAGATGCTGGAACCACACCCCGAACAGACGGAAAACACCTGCCAGACCCGTCTGAACAACCTGCCGAGCACCTACCTGACATGCCCAAATCACCAGCTGGGTATTCCAGAACCACTTGGCGGACACTCCGGAATCATCTGCCGGACATGCCGGTACCAGCTCTCAGACACACCAGAACCACGTGCCGGAGACGCCGGAAGCACCTGCCGAGCATGCCGGAGCCACCTGCTCGACTCGCCAGAAACACCTGCCGGACACGCCAAAATCACCTGCCGGGTATGCCAGAACCACCTGGCGGACACTCCGAAATCACCTGCCGCGCATGCCGGAACCACCTCTCAGACGTGCCGGAAGCACGTGCCGGACACGCCGGAATCACCTACGGGACAGACCGGAACCACCTGTCGAGCACGCCGGAGCCACCTGTTCGACTCGCTGGAACCACCTGCCGGACAGGCCAATGTTAACTGCTGGCTATGCCAGAACCACCTGGGGGATGGTCCGGAATCACCTGCCAGCCATGGCGGAACCACCTCTCAGACGTACCAGAACCACCTGCCGGAGAAGCTGGAAACACGTCCTGGACAGTCTGGAACCACCTGCCGGCCAAGCCTGAACCACCTGCCAAGCACAACGGAACAACCTGCCAGACACGCCAAAATCACCTGCGAGTTATGCCAGAACCACTTGGAGGACTCTCTGGGATGACCTGCCGTGTATGCCGGAAACACCTCTCAGACGTGCCAGAACCATGTGGCGGACAGTCCGGAATCACCTGTTGGGCATGCGCAACCACCTCTGAGACGTACCAGAACCACATGCCGTGCAGGCTGGAACCACCTTCCGCACAGACCGGAATCACCTTTCGGGCATGCCGGAACCACCTGTCAGATGTGCCAGAAACACGTGCCGGAGACGCCGGAAGCACCTGCCGAGCACGTCGCAACCACCTGCTCAACTCGCCTGAACCACCTGCCGGACATGCCAAAATCACCTGCCGACTATGCCAGAACCACTTGGCGAACACTCCGGAATCACTTGCCGGGCATGCAGGAACCACCTCTCAGACATGCCAGAACCCCGTGCCAATGACCCCAGAAGCACCAGCCGAGCACGCCGGAACCACCTGCTCGACTCGCCAGAACCACCTGCCGATCACGCAAAAATCACCTGCCGGCTACGCCACAACCAGTTGGTGAACACTTTGGAATCACCTGCCACGCTTGCTGGAACCACCTGCCGGTCATGCCAAAATCACCTGCCAACTACGCCAGAACCGCTTGGCGGACACTGCGGAAACACCTGTCGTGCCGGCTGGAACCACATCTCAGACGTGCCAGAAACGTGTTCATGAGATGCTGGAACCACACCCCGAACAGACGGATACCACCTGCCAGAACCGCCTGAACCACCTGCCGAGCACGCCGGAACCACCTGCTCGACTCACCGGTACCACCTCCCTGACACGCCAGAATCACCTGCTGGGTATGCCAGAACCACTTGGCGGACACTCCGGAATCATCTGCCGGACATGCCGGAACCAGCTCCCAGACACACCAGAACCAAGTGCCGGAGACGCCGGAAGCACCTGCCGAGCATGCCGGAGCCACCTGCTCGACTCGCCAGAAACACCTGCCGGACACGCCAAAATCACCTGCCGGGTATGCCAGAACCACCTGGCGGACACTACGGAATCACCTGCCGCGCATGCCGGAAGCACGTGCCAGACTCGCCGCAAACACCTACCGGACAGACCGGAACCACCTGCCAAGAACGCCGGAGCCACCTGTTCGACTCGCTGGAACCACCTGCCGGACAGGCCAATATCAACTGCTGGCTATGCCAGAACCACCTTGGGGACAGTCCGGGATCACCTGCCAGCCATGGCGGAACCACCTCTCAGACGTACCAGAACCACCTGCCGGAGAAGCTGGAAACACGTCCTGGACAGACTGGAACCACGTGACGGCCATGCCTGAACCACCTGCCGAGCACGGCGGAACCACCTGCCGGACGCGCCAAAAGCACCTGCGGGCTACGCCAGAACCACTTGGACTACTCTCAGAAATGACCTGCCGGGCATGTTGGAACCACCTCTCAGACGTGCCAGAAGCACTTGGCGAACACTCCGGAATCACCTGCCGTGCATGCCGGAACCACCTCTCAGATATGCCAGAACCACGTGCCAATGACCCCGGAAGCACCTGCCGAGCACGCCGGAACCACCTGCTCGACTCGCCAGAACCACCTGCCGGACACGCAGAAATCACCTGCCGGCTACGCCACAACCAGTTGGGGAACACTTCGGAATCACCTGCCGGGCTTGCTGGAACCACCTGCCGGTCATGCCAAAATCACCTGCCAACTACGCCAGTACCACTTGGCGGACACTGTGGAAACACCTGTCGGGCCGGCCGGAACCACATCTCAGACGTGCCAGAACCATGTGCATGAGATGCTGGAACCACACCCCGAACCGACGGAAAACACCTGCCAGACCCGTCTGAACAACCTGCCGAGCACCTACCTGACATGCCCAAATCACCAGCCGGGTATGCCAGAACCACTTGGCGGACACTCCGGAATCATCTGCCGGACATGCCGGAACCAGCTCTCAGACACACCAGAACCACGTGCCGGAGACGCCGTAAGCACCTGCCGAGCATGCCGGAGCCACCTGCTCGACTCGCCAGAAACACCAGCCGATCATTCAAAAATCACCAGCCGGCTACGCCACAACCATTTGGTGAACACTTTGGAATCACCTGCCAGGCTTGCTGGAACCACCTGCCGGTCATGCCAAAATCACCTGACAACTACGCCAGAACCGCTTGGCGGACACTGCGGAAACACCTGTCGGGCCGGCTGGAACCACATCTCAGACGTGCCAGAAACGTGTTCATGAGATGCTGGAACCACACCCCGAACAGACGGATACCGCCTGCCAGAACCGCCTGAACCACCTGCCGAGCACGCCGGAACCACCTGCTCGACTCACCGGTACCACCTCCCTGACACGCCAAAATCACCTGCTGGGTATGCCACAACCACTTGGCGGACACTCCGGAATCATCTGCCGGACATGCCGGAACCAGCTCTCAGACACACCAGAACCAAGTGCCGGAGACGTCGGAAGCACCTGCCGAGCATGCCGGAGCCACCTGCTCGACTCGCCAGAAACACCTGCCGGACACGCCAAAATCACCTGCCGGGTATGCCAGAACCACCGGGCGGACACTACGGAATCACCTGCCGCGCATGCCGGAACCACCTCTCAGACGTGCCGGAAGCACGTGCCGGACACGCCGGAAACACCTACCGGACAGACCGGAACCACCTGCCAAGAACGCCGGAGCCACCTGTTCGACTCGCTGGAACCACCTGCCGGACAGGCCAATATCAACTGCTGGCTATGCCAGAGCCGCCTGGGGGACAGTCCGGGATCACCTGCCAGCCATGGCGGAACCACCTCTCAGACGTACCAGAACCACCTGCGGGAGAAGCTGGAAACACGTCCTGGACAGACTGGAACCACGTGACGGCCATGCCTGAACCACCTGCCGAGCACGGCGGAACCACCTGCCGGACACGCCAAAATCACCTGCGGGCTACGCCAGAACGACTTGGACGACTCTCCGAAATGACCTGCCGGGCATGTTGGAACCACCTCTCAGACGTGCCAGAAGCACGTGGCGGACAGTCCGGAATCACCTCTTGGGCATACGCAACCACCTCTGAGACGTATGAGAACCACGTGCCGTGCACGCCGGAACCACCTACCGGACAGACCGGAATCAACTTTTGGGCATGCCGGAACCACCAGTCAGATGTGCCAGAAACACGTGCCGGAGACGCCGGAAGCACCTGCCGAGCACGTCGCAACCACCTGCTCAACTCGCCTGAACCACCTGCCGGACACGCCAAAATCACCTGCCCGCTACACCAGCACCACTTCGGGGACAAGCCGGAATCACGTGAGGGGCATGCCGGCACAGCCTCTCAGAAGTAACCTCGTGCCGGACACCACAGAACCACCTGCCGGACAGACCGGAACCACCTGCCGGACACGCCGGAACCACCGGCTCGACCCACCGGAACGACCGCTGGACATGCAAACTCACCTGCCGGCTACGCCGGAAACACTTGGCGAACACTCCCGAATCACCTGCCGGGCATGCCGGAACCACCTCTCAGATATGCCAGAACCACGTGCCAATGACCCCGGAAGCACCTGCCGAGCACGCCGGAACCACCTGCTCGACTCGCCAGAACCACCTGCCGGACACGCAGAAATCACCTGCCGGCTATGCCACAACCAGTTGGGGAACACTTCGGAATCACCTGCCGGGCTTGCTGGAACCACCTGCCGGTCATGCCAAAATCACCTGCCAACTACGCCAGTACCACTTGGCGGACACTGTGGAAACACCTGTCGGGCCGGCCGGAACCACATCTCAGACGTGCCAGAACCATGTGCTTGAGATGCTGGAACCACACGCCGAACAGACGGAAAACACCTGCCAGACCCGTCTGAACAACCTGCCGAGCACCTACCTGACATGCCCAAATCACCAGCTGGGTATTCCAGAACCACTTGGCGGACACTCCGGAATCATCTGCCGGACATGCCGGTACCAGCTCTCAGACACACCAGAACCACGTGCCGGAGACGCCGGAAGCACCTGCCGAGCATGCCGGAGCCACCTGCTCGACTCGCCAGAAACACCTGCCGGACACGCCAAAATCACCTGCCGGGTATGCCAGAACCACCTGGCGGACACTCCGAAATCACCTGCCGCGCATGCCGGAACCACCTCTCAGACGTGCCGGAAGCACGTGCCGGACACGCCGGAATCACCTACGGGACAGACCGGAACCACCTGTCGAGCACGCCGGAGCCACCTGTTCGACTCGCTGGAACCACCTGCCGGACAGGCCAATGTTAACTGCTGGCTATGCCAGAACCACCTGGGGGATGGTCCGGAATCACCTGCCAGCCATGGCGGAACCACCTCTCAGACGTACCAGAACCACCTGCCGGAGAAGCTGGAAACACGTCCTGGACAGTCTGGAACCACCTGCCGGCCAAGCCTGAACCACCTGCCAAGCACAACGGAACAACCTGCCAGACACGCCAAAATCACCTGCGAGTTATGCCAGAACCACTTGGAGGACTCTCTGGGATGACCTGCCGTGTATGCCGGAAACACCTCTCAGACGTGCCAGAACCATGTGGCGGACAGTCCGGAATCACCTGTTGGGCATGCGCAACCACCTCTGAGACGTACCAGAACCACATGCCGTGCAGGCTGGAACCACCTTCCGCACAGACCGGAATCACCTTTCGGGCATGCCGGAACCACCTGTCAGATGTGCCAGAAACACGTGCCGGAGACGCCGGAAGCACCTGCCAAGCACGTTGGAACCACCTGCTCAACTCGCCTGAACCACCTGCCGGACATGCCAAAATCACCTGCCGACTATGCCAGAACCACTTGGCGAACACTCCGGAATCACTTGCCGGGCATGCAGGAACCACCTCTCAGACATGCCAGAACCCCGTGCCAATGACCCCGGAATCACCTGCCGGGCATGCCGGAACCACCTGCCGGACGCGCCAAAATCACCTGCGGGCTACGCCAGAACCACTTGGACGAGTCTCCGAAATGACCTGCCGGGCATGTTGGAACCACCTCTCAAACGTGCCAGAAGCACTTGGCGAACACTCCGGAATCACCTGCCGTGCATGCCGGAACCACCTCTCAGATATGCCAGAACCACGTGCCAATGACCCCGGAAGCACCTGCCGAGCACGCCGGAACCACCTGCTCGACTCGCCAGAACCACCTGCCGGACACGCAGAAATCACCTGCCGGCTACGCCACAACCAGTTGGGGAACACTTCGGAATCACCTGCCGCGCATGCCGGAAGCACGTGCCAGACTCGCCGCAAACACCTACCGGACAGACCGGAACCACCTGCCAAGAACGCCGGAGCCACCTGTTCGACTCGCTGGAACCACCTGCCGGACAGGCCAATATCAACTGCTGGCTATGCCAGAACCACCTGGGGGAGTCCGGGATCACCTGCCAGCCATGGCGGAACCACCTCTCAGACGTACCAGAACCACCTGCCGGAGAAGCTGGAAACACGTCCTGGACAGACTGGAACCACGTGACGGCCATGCCTGAACCACCTGCCGAGCACGGCGGAACCACCTGCCGGACGCGCCAAAAGCACCTGCGGGCTACGCCAGAACCACTTGGACGAGTCTCCGAAATGACCTGCCGGGCATGTTGGAACCACCTCTCAAACGTGCCAGAAGCACTTGGCGAACACTCCGGAATCACCTGCCGTGCATGCCGGAACCACCTCTCAGATATGCCAGAACCACGTGCCAATGACCCCGGAAGCACCTGCCGAGCACGCCGGAACCACCTGCTCGACTCGCCAGAACCACCTGCCGGACACGCAGAAATCACCTGCCGGCTACGCCACAACCAGTTGGGGAACACTTCGGAATCACCTGCCGGCCTTGCTGGAACCACCTGCCGGTCATGCCAAAATCACCTGCCAAGTACGCCAGTACCACTTGGCAGACACTGTGGAAACACCTGTCGGGCCGGCCGGAACCACATCTCAGACGTGCCAGAACCATGTGCATGAGATGCTGGAACCACACCCCGAACCGACGGAAAACACCTGCCAGACCCGTCTGAACAACCTGCCGAGCACCTACCTGAAATGCCCAAATCACCAGCCGGGTATGCCAGAACCACTTGGCGGACACTCCGGAATCATCTGCCGGACATGCCGGAACCAGCTCTCAGACACACCAGAACCACGTGCCGGAGACGCCGTAAGCACCTGCCGAGCATGCCGGAGCCACCTGCTCGACTCGCCAGAAACACCAGCCGATCATTCAAAAATCACCTGCCGGCTACGCCACAACCATTTGGTGAACACTTTGGAATCACCTGCCAGGCTTGCTGGAACCACCTGCCGGTCATGCCAAAATCACCTGACAACTACGCCAGAACCGCTTGGCGGACACTGCGGAAACACCTGTCGGGCCGGCTGGAACCACATCTCAGACGTGCCAGAAACGTGTTCATGAGATGCTGGAACCACACCCCGAACAGACGGATACCACCTGCCAGAACCGCCTGAACCACCTGCCGAGCACACCGGAACCACCTGCTCGACTCACCGGTACCACCTCCCTGACACGCCAAAATCACCTGCTGGGTATGCCACAACCACTTGGCGGACACTCCGGAATCATCTGCCGGACATGCCGGAACCAGCTCTCAGACACACCAGAACCAAGTGCCGGCGCCGCCGGAAGCACCTGCCGAGCATGCCGGAGCCACCTGCTCGACTCGCCAGAAACACCTGCCGGACACGCCAAAATCACCTGCCGGGTATGCCAGAACCACCTGGCGGACACTACGGAATCACCTACCGCGCATGCCGGAAGCACGTGCCAGACTCGCCGCAAACACCTACCGGACAGACCGGAACCACCTGCCAAGAACGCCGGAGCCACCTGTTCGACTCGCTGGAACCACCTGCCGGACAGGCCAATATCAACTGCTGGCTATGCCAGAACCACCTGGGGGACAGTCCGGGATCACCTGCCAGCCATGGCGGAACCACCTCTCAGACGTACCAGAACCACCTGCCGGAGAAGCTGGAAACACGTCCTGGACAGACTGGAACCACGTGACGGCCATGCCTGAACCACCTGCCGAGCACGGCGGAACCACCTGCCGGACGCGCCAAAATCACCTGCGGGCTACGCCAGAACCACTTGGACGACTCTCCGAAATGACCTGCCGGGCATGTTGGAACCACCTCTCAGACGTGCCAGAAGCACTTGGCGAACACTCCGGAATCACCTGCCGTGCATGCCGGAACCACCTCTCAGATATGCCAGAACCACGTGCCAATGACCCCGGAAGCACCTGCCGAGCACGTCGGAACCACCTGCTCAACTCGCCTGAACCACCTGCCGGACACACAGAAATCACCTGCCGGCTACGCCACAACCAGTTGGGGAACACTTCGGAATCACTTGCCGGGCTTGCTGGAACCACCTGCCGGTCATGCCAAAATCACCTGCCAACTACGCCAGTACCACTTGGCGGACACTGTGGAAACACCTGTCGGGCCGGCCGGAACCACATCTCAGACGTGCCAGAAACGTGTTCATGAGATGCTGGAACCACACCCCGAACAGACGGATACCACCTGCCAGAACCGCCTGAACCACCTGCCGAGCACGCCGGAACCACCTGCTCGACTCACCGGTACCACCTCCCTGACACGCCAAAATCACCTGCTGGGTATGCCAGAACCACTTGGCGGACACTCCGGAATCATCTGCCAGACATGCCGGAACCAGCTCTCAGACACACCAGAACCAAGTGCCGGAGACGCCGGAAGCACCTGCCGAGCATGCCGGAGCCACCTGCTCGACTCTCCAGAAACACCTGCCGGACACGCCAAAATCACCTGCCGGGTATGCCAGAACCACCGGGCGGACACTACGGAATCACCTGCCGCGCATGCCGGAACCACCTCTCAGACGTGCCGGAAGCACGTGCCGGACACGCCGGAAACACCTACCGGACAGACCGGAACCACCTGCCAAGAACGCCGGAGCCACCTGTTCGACTCGCTGGAACCACCTGCCGGACAGGCCAATATCAACTGCTGGCTATGCCAGAGCCGCCTGGGGGACAGTCCGGGATCACCTGCCAGCCATGGCGGAACCACCTCTCAGACGTACCAGAACCACCTGCGGGAGAAGCTGGAAACACGTCCTGGACAGACTGGAACCACGTGACGGCCATGCCTGAACCACCTGCCGAGCACGGCGGAACCACCTGCCGGACACGCCAAAATCACCTGCGGGCTACGCCAGAACGACTTGGACGACTCTCCGAAATGACCTGCCGGGCATGTTGGAACCACCTCTCAGACGTGCCAGAAGCACGTGGCGGACAGTCCGGAATCACCTCTTGGGCATACGCAACCACCTCTGAGACGTATGAGAACCACGTGCCGTGCACGCCGGAACCACCTACCGGACAGACCGGAATCAACTTTTGGGCATGCCGGAACCACCAGTCAGATGTGCCAGAAACACGTGCCGGAGACGCCGGAAGCACCTGCCGAGCACGTCGCAACCACCTGCTCAACTCGCCTGAACCACCTGCCGGACATGCCAAAATCACCTGCCCGCTACACCAGCACCACTTCGGGGACAAGCCGGAATCACGTGAGGGGCATGCCGGCACAGCCTCTCAGACTTAACCTCGTGCCGGACACCACAGAACCACCTGCCGGACAGACCGGAACCACCTGCCGGACACGCCGGAACCACCGGCTCGACCCACCGGAACGACCGCTGGACATGCAAACTCACCTGCCGGCTACGCCGGAAACACTTGGCGAACACTCCGGAATCACCTGCCGGGCATGCCGGAACCACCTCTCAGATATGCCAGAACCACGTGCCAATGACCCCGGAAGCACCTGCCGAGCACGCCGGAACCACCTGCTCGACTCGCCAGAACCACCTGCCGGACACGCAAAAATCACCTGCCGGCTATGCCACAACCAGTTGGGGAACACTTCGGAATCACCTGCCGGGCTTGCTGGAACCACCTGCCGGTCATGCCAAAATCACCTGCCAACTACGCCAGTACCACTTGGCGGACACTGTGGAAACACCTGTCGGGCCGGCCGGAACCACATCTCAGACGTGCCAGAACCATGTGCATGAGATGCTGGAACCACACCCCGAACAGACGGAAAACACCTGCCAGACCCGTCTGAACAACCTGCCGAGCACCTACCTGACATGCCCAAATCACCAGCTGGGTATTCCAGAACCACTTGGCGGACACTCCGGAATCATCTGCCGGACATGCCGGTACCAGCTCTCAGACACACCAGAACCACGTGCCGGAGACGCCGGAAGCACCTGCCGAGCATGCCGGAGCCACCTGCTCGACTCGCCAGAAACACCTGCCGGACACGCCAAAATCACCTGCCGGGTATGCCAGAACCACCTGGCGGACACTCCGAAATCACCTGCCGCGCATGCCGGAACCACCTCTCAGACGTGCCGGAAGCACGTGCCGGACACGCCGGAATCACCTACGGGACAGACCGGAACCACCTGTCGAGCACGCCGGAGCCACCTGTTCGACTCGCTGGAACCACCTGCCGGACAGGCCAATGTTAACTGCTGGCTATGCCAGAACCACCTGGGGGATGGTCCGGAATCACCTGCCAGCCATGGCGGAACCACCTCTCAGACGTACCAGAACCACCTGCCGGAGAAGCTGGAAACACGTCCTGGACAGTCTGGAACCACCTGCCGGCCAAGCCTGAACCACCTGCCAAGCACAACGGAACAACCTGCCAGACACGCCAAAATCACCTGCGAGTTATGCCAGAACCACTTGGAGGACTCTCTGGGATGACCTGCCGTGTATGCCGGAAACACCTCTCAGACGTGCCAGAACCATGTGGCGGACAGTCCGGAATCACCTGTTGGGCATGCGCAACCACCTCTGAGACGTACCAGAACCACATGCCGTGCAGGCTGGAACCACCTTCCGCACAGACCGGAATCACCTTTCGGGCATGCCGGAACCACCTGTCAGATGTGCCAGAAACACGTGCCGGAGACGCCGGAAGCACCTGCCAAGCATGTTGGAACCACCTGCTCAACTCGCCTGAACCACCTGCCGGACATGCCAAAATCACCTGCCGACTATGCCAGAACCACTTGGCGAACACTCCGGAATCACTTGCCGGGCATGCAGGAACCACCTCTCAGACATGCCAGAACCCCGTGCCAATGACCCCAGAAGCACCAGCCGAGCACGCCGGAACCACCTGCTCGACTCGCCAGAACCACCTGCCGATCACGCAAAAATCACCTGCCGGCTACGCCACAACCAGTTGGTGAACACTTTGGAATCACCTGCCACGCTTGCTGGAACCACCTGCCGGTCATGCCAAAATCACCTGCCAACTACGCCAGAACCGCTTGGCGGACACTGCGGAAACACCTGTCGTGCCGGCTGGAACCACATCTCAGACGTGCCAGAAACGTGTTCATGAGATGCTGGAACCACACCCCGAACAGACGGATACCACCTGCCAGAACCGCCTGAACCACCTGCCGAGCACGCCGGAACCACCTGCTCGACTCACCGGTACCACCTCCCTGACACGCCAGAATCACCTGCTGGGTATGCCACAACCACTTGGCGGACACTCCGGAATCATCTGCCGGACATGCCGGAACCAGCTCTCAGACACACCAGAACCAAGTGCCGGAGACGCCGGAAGCACTTGCCGAGCATGCCGGAGCCACCTGCTCGACTCGCCAGAAACACCTGCCGGACACGCCAAAATCACCTGCCGGGTATGCCAGAACCACCTGGCGGACACTACGGAATCACCTGCCGCGCATGCCTGAAGCACGTGCCAGACTCGCCGCAAACACCTACCGGACAGACCGGAACCACCTGCCAAGAACGCCGGAGCCACCTGTTCGACTCGCTGGAACCACCTGCCGGACAGGCCAATATCAACTGCTGGCTATGCCAGAACCACCTTGGGGACAGTCCGGGATCACCTGCCAGCCATGGCGGAACCACCTCTCAGACGTACCAGAACCACCTGCCGGAGAAGCTGGAAACACGTCCTGGACAGACTGGAACCACGTGACGGCCATGCCTGAACCACCTGCCGAGCACGGCGGAACCACCTGCCGGACGCGCCAAAATCACCTGCGGGCTACGCCAGAACCACTTGGACTACTCTCCGAAATGACCTGCCGGGCATGTTGGAACCACCTCTCAGACGTGCCAGAAGCACTTGGCGAACACTCCGGAATCACCTGCCGTGCATGCCGGAACCACCTCTCAGATATGCCAGAACCACGTGCCAATGACCCCGGAAGCACCTGCCGAGCACGCCGGAACCACCTGCTCGACTCGCCAGAACCACCTGCCGGACACGCAGAAATCACCTGCCGGCTACGCCACAACCAGTTGGGGAACACTTCGGAATCACCTGCCGGGCTTGCTGGAACCACCTGCCGGTCATGCCAAAATCACCTGCCAACTACGCCAGTACCACTTGGCGGACACTGTGGAAACACCTGTCGGGCCGGCCGGAACCACATCTCAGACGTGCCAGAACCATGTGCATGAGATGCTGGAACCACACCCCGAACCGACGGAAAACACCTGCCAGACCCGTCTGAACAACCTGCCGAGCACCTACCTGACATGCCCAAATCACCAGCCGGGTATGCCAGAACCACTTGGCGGACACTCCGGAATCATCTGCCGGACATGCCGGAACCAGCTCTCAGACACACCAGAACCACGTGCCGGAGACGCCGTAAGCACCTGCCGAGCATGCCGGAGCCACCTGCTCGACTCGCCAGAAACACCAGCCGATCATTCAAAAATCACCAGCCGGCTACGCCACAACCATTTGGTGAACACTTTGGAATCACCTGCCAGGCTTGCTGGAACCACCTGCCGGTCATGCCAAAATCACCTGACAACTACGCCAGAACCGCTTGGCGGACACTGCGGAAACACCTGTCGGGCCGGCTGGAACCACATCTCAGACGTGCCAGAAACGTGTTCATGAGATGCTGGAACCACACCCCGAACAGACGGATACCGCCTGCCAGAACCGCCTGAACCACCTGCCGAGCACGCCGGAACCACCTGCTCGACTCACCGGTACCACCTCCCTGACACGCCAAAATCACCTGCTGGGTATGCCACAACCACTTGGCGGACACTCCGGAATCATCTGCCGGACATGCCGGAACCAGCTCTCAGACACACCAGAACCAAGTGCCGGAGACGTCGGAAGCACCTGCCGAGCATGCCGGAGCCACCTGCTCGACTCGCCAGAAACACCTGCCGGACACGCCAAAATCACCTGCCGGGTATGCCAGAACCACCGGGCGGACACTACGGAATCACCTGCCGCGCATGCCGGAACCACCTCTCAGACGTGCCGGAAGCACGTGCCGGACACGCCGGAAACACCTACCGGACAGACCGGAACCACCTGCCAAGAACGCCGGAGCCACCTGTTCGACTCGCTGGAACCACCTGCCGGACAGGCCAATATCAACTGCTGGCTATGCCAGAGCCGCCTGGGGGACAGTCCGGGATCACCTGCCAGCCATGGCGGAACCACCTCTCAGACGTACCAGAACCACCTGCGGGAGAAGCTGGAAACACGTCCTGGACAGACTGGAACCACGTGACGGCCATGCCTGAACCACCTGCCGAGCACGGCGGAACCACCTGCCGGACACGCCAAAATCACCTGCGGGCTACGCCAGAACGACTTGGACGACTCTCCGAAATGACCTGCCGGGCATGTTGGAACCACCTCTCAGACGTGCCAGAAGCACGTGGCGGACAGTCCGGAATCACCTCTTGGGCATACGCAACCACCTCTGAGACGTATGAGAACCACGTGCCGTGCACGCCGGAACCACCTACCGGACAGACCGGAATCAACTTTTGGGCATGCCGGAACCACCAGTCAGATGTGCCAGAAACACGTGCCGGAGACGCCGGAAGCACCTGCCGAGCACGTCGCAACCACCTGCTCAACTCGCCTGAACCACCTGCCGGACACGCCAAAATCACCTGCCCGCTACACCAGCACCACTTCGGGGACAAGCCGGAATCACGTGAGGGGCATGCCGGCACAGCCTCTCAGAAGTAACCTCGTGCCGGACACCACAGAACCACCTGCCGGACAGACCGGAACCACCTGCCGGACACGCCGGAACCACCGGCTCGACCCACCGGAACGACCGCTGGACATGCAAACTCACCTGCCGGCTACGCCGGAAACACTTGGCGAACACTCCCGAATCACCTGCCGGGCATGCCGGAACCACCTCTCAGATATGCCAGAACCACGTGCCAATGACCCCGGAAGCACCTGCCGAGCACGCCGGAACCACCTGCTCGACTCGCCAGAACCACCTGCCGGACACGCAGAAATCACCTGCCGGCTATGCCACAACCAGTTGGGGAACACTTCGGAATCACCTGCCGGGCTTGCTGGAACCACCTGCCGGTCATGCCAAAATCACCTGCCAACTACGCCAGTACCACTTGGCGGACACTGTGGAAACACCTGTCGGGCCGGCCGGAACCACATCTCAGACGTGCCAGAACCATGTGCTTGAGATGCTGGAACCACACGCCGAACAGACGGAAAACACCTGCCAGACCCGTCTGAACAACCTGCCGAGCACCTACCTGACATGCCCAAATCACCAGCTGGGTATTCCAGAACCACTTGGCGGACACTCCGGAATCATCTGCCGGACATGCCGGTACCAGCTCTCAGACACACCAGAACCACGTGCCGGAGACGCCGGAAGCACCTGCCGAGCATGCCGGAGCCACCTGCTCGACTCGCCAGAAACACCTGCCGGACACGCCAAAATCACCTGCCGGGTATGCCAGAACCACCTGGCGGACACTCCGAAATCACCTGCCGCGCATGCCGGAACCACCTCTCAGACGTGCCGGAAGCACGTGCCGGACACGCCGGAATCACCTACGGGACAGACCGGAACCACCTGTCGAGCACGCCGGAGCCACCTGTTCGACTCGCTGGAACCACCTGCCGGACAGGCCAATGTTAACTGCTGGCTATGCCAGAACCACCTGGGGGATGGTCCGGAATCACCTGCCAGCCATGGCGGAACCACCTCTCAGACGTACCAGAACCACCTGCCGGAGAAGCTGGAAACACGTCCTGGACAGTCTGGAACCACCTGCCGGCCAAGCCTGAACCACCTGCCAAGCACAACGGAACAACCTGCCAGACACGCCAAAATCACCTGCGAGTTATGCCAGAACCACTTGGAGGACTCTCTGGGATGACCTGCCGTGTATGCCGGAAACACCTCTCAGACGTGCCAGAACCATGTGGCGGACAGTCCGGAATCACCTGTTGGGCATGCGCAACCACCTCTGAGACGTACCAGAACCACATGCCGTGCAGGCTGGAACCACCTTCCGCACAGACCGGAATCACCTTTCGGGCATGCCGGAACCACCTGTCAGATGTGCCAGAAACACGTGCCGGAGACGCCGGAAGCACCTGCCAAGCACGTTGGAACCACCTGCTCAACTCGCCTGAACCACCTGCCGGACATGCCAAAATCACCTGCCGACTATGCCAGAACCACTTGGCGAACACTCCGGAATCACTTGCCGGGCATGCAGGAACCACCTCTCAGACATGCCAGAACCCCGTGCCAATGACCCCGGAATCACCTGCCGGGCATGCCGGAACCACCTGCCGGACGCGCCAAAATCACCTGCGGGCTACGCCAGAACCACTTGGACGAGTCTCCGAAATGACCTGCCGGGCATGTTGGAACCACCTCTCAAACGTGCCAGAAGCACTTGGCGAACACTCCGGAATCACCTGCCGTGCATGCCGGAACCACCTCTCAGATATGCCAGAACCACGTGCCAATGACCCCGGAAGCACCTGCCGAGCACGCCGGAACCACCTGCTCGACTCGCCAGAACCACCTGCCGGACACGCAGAAATCACCTGCCGGCTACGCCACAACCAGTTGGGGAACACTTCGGAATCACCTGCCGCGCATGCCGGAAGCACGTGCCAGACTCGCCGCAAACACCTACCGGACAGACCGGAACCACCTGCCAAGAACGCCGGAGCCACCTGTTCGACTCGCTGGAACCACCTGCCGGACAGGCCAATATCAACTGCTGGCTATGCCAGAACCACCTGGGGGAGTCCGGGATCACCTGCCAGCCATGGCGGAACCACCTCTCAGACGTACCAGAACCACCTGCCGGAGAAGCTGGAAACACGTCCTGGACAGACTGGAACCACGTGACGGCCATGCCTGAACCACCTGCCGAGCACGGCGGAACCACCTGCCGGACGCGCCAAAAGCACCTGCGGGCTACGCCAGAACCACTTGGACGAGTCTCCGAAATGACCTGCCGGGCATGTTGGAACCACCTCTCAAACGTGCCAGAAGCACTTGGCGAACACTCCGGAATCACCTGCCGTGCATGCCGGAACCACCTCTCAGATATGCCAGAACCACGTGCCAATGACCCCGGAAGCACCTGCCGAGCACGCCGGAACCACCTGCTCGACTCGCCAGAACCACCTGCCGGACACGCAGAAATCACCTGCCGGCTACGCCACAACCAGTTGGGGAACACTTCGGAATCACCTGCCGGCCTTGCTGGAACCACCTGCCGGTCATGCCAAAATCACCTGCCAAGTACGCCAGTACCACTTGGCAGACACTGTGGAAACACCTGTCGGGCCGGCCGGAACCACATCTCAGACGTGCCAGAACCATGTGCATGAGATGCTGGAACCACACCCCGAACCGACGGAAAACACCTGCCAGACCCGTCTGAACAACCTGCCGAGCACCTACCTGAAATGCCCAAATCACCAGCCGGGTATGCCAGAACCACTTGGCGGACACTCCGGAATCATCTGCCGGACATGCCGGAACCAGCTCTCAGACACACCAGAACCACGTGCCGGAGACGCCGTAAGCACCTGCCGAGCATGCCGGAGCCACCTGCTCGACTCGCCAGAAACACCAGCCGATCATTCAAAAATCACCTGCCGGCTACGCCACAACCATTTGGTGAACACTTTGGAATCACCTGCCAGGCTTGCTGGAACCACCTGCCGGTCATGCCAAAATCACCTGACAACTACGCCAGAACCGCTTGGCGGACACTGCGGAAACACCTGTCGGGCCGGCTGGAACCACATCTCAGACGTGCCAGAAACGTGTTCATGAGATGCTGGAACCACACCCCGAACAGACGGATACCACCTGCCAGAACCGCCTGAACCACCTGCCGAGCACACCGGAACCACCTGCTCGACTCACCGGTACCACCTCCCTGACACGCCAAAATCACCTGCTGGGTATGCCACAACCACTTGGCGGACACTCCGGAATCATCTGCCGGACATGCCGGAACCAGCTCTCAGACACACCAGAACCAAGTGCCGGCGCCGCCGGAAGCACCTGCCGAGCATGCCGGAGCCACCTGCTCGACTCGCCAGAAACACCTGCCGGACACGCCAAAATCACCTGCCGGGTATGCCAGAACCACCTGGCGGACACTACGGAATCACCTACCGCGCATGCCGGAAGCACGTGCCAGACTCGCCGCAAACACCTACCGGACAGACCGGAACCACCTGCCAAGAACGCCGGAGCCACCTGTTCGACTCGCTGGAACCACCTGCCGGACAGGCCAATATCAACTGCTGGCTATGCCAGAACCACCTGGGGGACAGTCCGGGATCACCTGCCAGCCATGGCGGAACCACCTCTCAGACGTACCGGAACCACCTGCCGGAGAAGCTGGAAACACGTCCTGGACAGACTGGAACCACGTGACGGCCATGCCTGAACCACCTGCCGAGCACGGCGGAACCACCTGCCGGACGCGCCAAAATCACCTGCGGGCTACGCCAGAACCACTTGGACGACTCTCCGAAATGACCTGCCGGGCATGTTGGAACCACCTCTCAGACGTGCCAGAAGCACTTGGCGAACACTCCGGAATCACCTGCCGTGCATGCCGGAACCACCTCTCAGATATGCCAGAACCACGTGCCAATGACCCCGGAAGCACCTGCCGAGCACGCCGGAACCACCTGCTCGACTCGCCAGAACCACCTGCCGGACACACAGAAATCACCTGCCGGCTACGCCACAACCAGTTGGGGAACACTTCGGAATCACCTGCCGGGCTTGCTGGAACCACCTGCCGGTCATGCCAAAATCACCTGCCAACTACGCCAGTACCACTTGGCGGACACTGTGGAAACACCTGTCGGGCCGGCCGGAACCACATCTCAGACGTGCCAGAAACGTGTTCATGAGATGCTGGAACCACACCCCGAACAGACGGATACCACCTGCCAGAACCGCCTGAACCACCTGCCGAGCACGCCGGAACCACCTGCTCGACTCACCGGTACCACCTCCCTGACACGCCAAAATCACCTGCTGGGTATGCCAGAACCACTTGGCGGACACTCCGGAATCATCTGCCAGACATGCCGGAACCAGCTCTCAGACACACCAGAACCAAGTGCCGGAGACGCCGGAAGCACCTGCCGAGCATGCCGGAGCCACCTGCTCGACTCTCCAGAAACACCTGCCGGACACGCCAAAATCACCTGCCGGGTATGCCAGAACCACCGGGCGGACACTACGGAATCACCTGCCGCGCATGCCGGAACCACCTCTCAGACGTGCCGGAAGCACGTGCCGGACACGCCGGAAACACCTACCGGACAGACCGGAACCACCTGCCAAGAACGCCGGAGCCACCTGTTCGACTCGCTGGAACCACCTGCCGGACAGGCCAATATCAACTGCTGGCTATGCCAGAGCCGCCTGGGGGACAGTCCGGGATCACCTGCCAGCCATGGCGGAACCACCTCTCAGACGTACCAGAACCACCTGCGGGAGAAGCTGGAAACACGTCCTGGACAGACTGGAACCACGTGACGGCCATGCCTGAACCACCTGCCGAGCACGGCGGAACCACCTGCCGGACACGCCAAAATCACCTGCGGGCTACGCCAGAACGACTTGGACGACTCTCCGAAATGACCTGCCGGGCATGTTGGAACCACCTCTCAGACGTGCCAGAAGCACGTGGCGGACAGTCCGGAATCACCTCTTGGGCATACGCAACCACCTCTGAGACGTATGAGAACCACGTGCCGTGCACGCCGGAACCACCTACCGGACAGACCGGAATCAACTTTTGGGCATGCCGGAACCACCAGTCAGATGTGCCAGAAACACGTGCCGGAGACGCCGGAAGCACCTGCCGAGCACGTCGCAACCACCTGCTCAACTCGCCTGAACCACCTGCCGGACACGCCAAAATCACCTGCCCGCTACACCAGCACCACTTCGGGGACAAGCCGGAATCACGTGAGGGGCATGCCGGCACAGCCTCTCAGACTTAACCTCGTGCCGGACACCACAGAACCACCTGCCGGACAGACCGGAACCACCTGCCGGACACGCCGGAACCACCGGCTCGACCCACCGGAACGACCGCTGGACATGCAAACTCACCTGCCGGCTACGCCGGAAACACTTGGCGAACACTCCGGAATCACCTGCCGGGCATGCCGGAACCACCTCTCAGATATGCCAGAACCACGTGCCAATGACCCCGGAAGCACCTGCCGAGCACGCCGGAACCACCTGCTCGACTCGCCAGAACCACCTGCCGGACACGCAAAAATCACCTGCCGGCTATGCCACAACCAGTTGGGGAACACTTCGGAATCACCTGCCGGGCTTGCTGGAACCACCTGCCGGTCATGCCAAAATCACCTGCCAACTACGCCAGTACCACTTGGCGGACACTGTGGAAACACCTGTCGGGCCGGCCGGAACCACATCTCAGACGTGCCAGAACCATGTGCATGAGATGCTGGAACCACACCCCGAACAGACGGAAAACACCTGCCAGACCCGTCTGAACAACCTGCCGAGCACCTACCTGACATGCCCAAATCACCAGCTGGGTATTCCAGAACCACTTGGCGGACACTCCGGAATCATCTGCCGGACATGCCGGTACCAGCTCTCAGACACACCAGAACCACGTGCCGGAGACGCCGGAAGCACCTGCCGAGCATGCCGGAGCCACCTGCTCGACTCGCCAGAAACACCTGCCGGACACGCCAAAATCACCTGCCGGGTATGCCAGAACCACCTGGCGGACACTCCGAAATCACCTGCCGCGCATGCCGGAACCACCTCTCAGACGTGCCGGAAGCACGTGCCGGACACGCCGGAATCACCTACGGGACAGACCGGAACCACCTGTCGAGCACGCCGGAGCCACCTGTTCGACTCGCTGGAACCACCTGCCGGACAGGCCAATGTTAACTGCTGGCTATGCCAGAACCACCTGGGGGATGGTCCGGAATCACCTGCCAGCCATGGCGGAACCACCTCTCAGACGTACCAGAACCACCTGCCGGAGAAGCTGGAAACACGTCCTGGACAGTCTGGAACCACCTGCCGGCCAAGCCTGAACCACCTGCCAAGCACAACGGAACAACCTGCCAGACACGCCAAAATCACCTGCGAGTTATGCCAGAACCACTTGGAGGACTCTCTGGGATGACCTGCCGTGTATGCCGGAAACACCTCTCAGACGTGCCAGAACCATGTGGCGGACAGTCCGGAATCACCTGTTGGGCATGCGCAACCACCTCTGAGACGTACCAGAACCACATGCCGTGCAGGCTGGAACCACCTTCCGCACAGACCGGAATCACCTTTCGGGCATGCCGGAACCACCTGTCAGATGTGCCAGAAACACGTGCCGGAGACGCCGGAAGCACCTGCCGAGCACGTCGCAACCACCTGCTCAACTCGCCTGAACCACCTGCCGGACATGCCAAAATCACCTGCCGACTATGCCAGAACCACTTGGCGAACACTCCGGAATCACTTGCCGGGCATGCAGGAACCACCTCTCAGACATGCCAGAACCCCGTGCCAATGACCCCAGAAGCACCAGCCGAGCACGCCGGAACCACCTGCTCGACTCGCCAGAACCACCTGCCGATCACGCAAAAATCACCTGCCGGCTACGCCACAACCAGTTGGTGAACACTTTGGAATCACCTGCCACGCTTGCTGGAACCACCTGCCGGTCATGCCAAAATCACCTGCCAACTACGCCAGAACCGCTTGGCGGACACTGCGGAAACACCTGTCGTGCCGGCTGGAACCACATCTCAGACGTGCCAGAAACGTGTTCATGAGATGCTGGAACCACACCCCGAACAGACGGATACCACCTGCCAGAACCGCCTGAACCACCTGCCGAGCACGCCGGAACCACCTGCTCGACTCACCGGTACCACCTCCCTGACACGCCAGAATCACCTGCTGGGTATGCCAGAACCACTTGGCGGACACTCCGGAATCATCTGCCGGACATGCCGGAACCAGCTCTCAGACACACCAGAACCAAGTGCCGGAGACGCCGGAAGCACTTGCCGAGCATGCCGGAGCCACCTGCTCGACTCGCCAGAAACACCTGCCGGACACGCCAAAATCACCTGCCGGGTATGCCAGAACCACCTGGCGGACACTACGGAATCACCTGCCGCGCATGCCTGAAGCACGTGCCAGACTCGCCGCAAACACCTACCGGACAGACCGGAACCACCTGCCAAGAACGCCGGAGCCACCTGTTCGACTCGCTGGAACCACCTGCCGGACAGGCCAATATCAACTGCTGGCTATGCCAGAACCACCTTGGGGACAGTCCGGGATCACCTGCCAGCCATGGCGGAACCACCTCTCAGACGTACCAGAACCACCTGCCGGAGAAGCTGGAAACACGTCCTGGACAGACTGGAACCACGTGACGGCCATGCCTGAACCACCTGCCGAGCACGGCGGAACCACCTGCCGGACGCGCCAAAATCACCTGCGGGCTACGCCAGAACCACTTGGACTACTCTCCGAAATGACCTGCCGGGCATGTTGGAACCACCTCTCAGACGTGCCAGAAGCACTTGGCGAACACTCCGGAATCACCTGCCGTGCATGCCGGAACCACCTCTCAGATATGCCAGAACCACGTGCCAATGACCCCGGAAGCACCTGCCGAGCACGCCGGAACCACCTGCTCGACTCGCCAGAACCACCTGCCGGACACGCAGAAATCACCTGCCGGCTACGCCACAACCAGTTGGGGAACACTTCGGAATCACCTGCCGGCCTTGCTGGAACCACCTGCCGGTCATGCCAAAATCACCTGCCAACTACGCCAGTACCACTTGGCGGACACTGTGGAAACACCTGTCGGGCCGGCCGGAACCACATCTCAGACGTGCCAGAACCATGTGCATGAGATGCTGGAACCACACCCCGAACCGACGGAAAACACCTGCCAGACCCGTCTGAACAACCTGCCGAGCACCTACCTGACATGCCCAAATCACCAGCCGGGTATGCCAGAACCACTTGGCGGACACTCCGGAATCATCTGCCGGACATGCCGGAACCAGCTCTCAGACACACCAGAACCACGTGCCGGAGACGCCGTAAGCACCTGCCGAGCATGCCGGAGCCACCTGCTCGACTCGCCAGAAACACCAGCCGATCATTCAAAAATCACCAGCCGGCTACGCCACAACCATTTGGTGAACACTTTGGAATCACCTGCCAGGCTTGCTGGAACCACCTGCCGGTCATGCCAAAATCACCTGACAACTACGCCAGAACCGCTTGGCGGACACTGCGGAAACACCTGTCGGGCCGGCTGGAACCACATCTCAGACGTGCCAGAAACGTGTTCATGAGATGCTGGAACCACACCCCGAACAGACGGATACCACCTGCCAGAACCGCCTGAACCACCTGCCGAGCACGCCGGAACCACCTGCTCGACTCACCGGTACCACCTCCCTGACACGCCAAAATCACCTGCTGGGTATGCCAGAACCACTTGGCGGACACTCCGGAATCATCTGCCGGACATGCCGGAACCAGCTCTCAGACACACCAGAACCAAGTGCCGGAGACGCCGGAAGCACCTGCCGAGCATGCCGGAGCCACCTGCTCGACTCGCCAGAAACACCTGCCGGACACGCCAAAATCACCTGCCGGGTATGCCAGAACCACCGGGCGGACACTACGGAATCACCTGCCGCGCATGCCGGAACCACCTCTCAGACGTGCCGGAAGCACGTGCCGGACACGCCGGAAACACCTACCGGACAGACCGGAACCACCTGCCAAGAACGCCGGAGCCACCTGTTCGACTCGCTGGAACCACCTGCCGGACAGGCCAATATCAACTGCTGGCTATGCCAGAGCCGCCTGGGGGACAGTCCGGGATCACCTGCCAGCCATGGCGGAACCACCTCTCAGACGTACCAGAACCACCTGCGGGAGAAGCTGGAAACACGTCCTGGACAGACTGGAACCACGTGACGGCCATGCCTGAACCACCTGCCGAGCACGGCGGAACCACCTGCCGGACACGCCAAAATCACCTGCGGGCTACGCCAGAACGACTTGGACGACTCTCCGAAATGACCTGCCGGGCATGTTGGAACCACCTCTCAGACGTGCCAGAAGCACGTGGCGGACAGTCCGGAATCACCTCTTGGGCATACGCAACCACCTCTGAGACGTATGAGAACCACGTGCCGTGCACGCCGGAACCACCTACCGGACAGACCGGAATCAACTTTTGGGCATGCCGGAACCACCAGTCAGATGTGCCAGAAACACGTGCCGGAGACGCCGGAAGCACCTGCCGAGCACGTCGCAACCACCTGCTCAACTCGCCTGAACCACCTGCCGGACACGCCAAAATCACCTGCCCGCTACACCAGCACCACTTCGGGGACAAGCCGGAATCACGTGAGGGGCATGCCGGCACAGCCTCTCAGACTTAACCTCGTGCCGGACACCACAGAACCACCTGCCGGACAGACCGGAACCACCTGCCGGACACGCCGGAACCACCGGCTCGACCCACCGGAACGACCGCTGGACATGCAAACTCACCTGCCGGCTACGCCGGAAACACTTGGCGAACACTCCGGAATCACCTGCCGGGCATGCCGGAACCACCTCTCAGATATGCCAGAACCACGTGCCAATGACCCTGGAAGCACCTGCCGAGCACGCCGGAACCACCTGCTCGACTCGCCAGAACCACCTGCCGGACACGCAAAAATCACCTGCCGGCTATGCCACAACCAGTTGGGGAACACTTCGGAATCACCTGCCGGGCTTGCTGGAACCACCTGCCGGTCATGCCAAAATCACCTGCCAACTACGCCAGTACCACTTGGCGGACACTGTGGAAACACCTGTCGGGCCGGCCGGAACCACATCTCAGACGTGCCAGAACCATGTGCATGAGATGCTGGAACCACACCCCGAACCGACGGAAAACACCTGCCAGACCCGTCTGAACAACCTGCCGAGCACCTACCTGACATGCCCAAATCACCAGCTGGGTATTCCAGAACCACTTGGCGGACACTCCGGAATCATCTGCCGGACATGCCGGTACCAGCTCTCAGACACACCAGAACCACGTGCCGGAGACGCCGGAAGCACCTGCCGAGCATGCCGGAGCCACCTGCTCGACTCGCCAGAAACACCTGCCGGACACGCCAAAATCACCTGCCGGGTATGCCAGAACCACCTGGCGGACACTCCGAAATCACCTGCCGCGCATGCCGGAACCACCTCTCAGACGTGCCGGAAGCACGTGCCGGACACGCCGGAATCACCTACGGGACAGACCGGAACCACCTGTCGAGCACGCCGGAGCCACCTGTTCGACTCGCTGGAACCACCTGCCGGACAGGCCAATGTTAACTGCTGGCTATGCCAGAACCACCTGGGGGATAGTCCGGAATCACCTGCCAGCCATGGCGGAACCACCTCTCAGACGTACCAGAACCACCTGCCGGAGAAGCTGGAAACACGTCCTGGACAGTCTGGAACCACCTGCCGGCCAAGCCTGAACCACCTGCCAAGCACAACGGAACAACCTGCCAGACACGCCAAAATCACCTGCGAGTTATGCCAGAACCACTTGGAGGACTCTCTGGGATGACCTGCCGTGTATGCCGGAAACACCTCTCAGACGTGCCAGAACCATGTGGCGGACAGTCCGGAATCACCTGTTGGGCATGCGCAACCACCTCTGAGACGTACCAGAACCACATGCCGTGCAGGCTGGAACCACCTTCCGCACAGACCGGAATCACCTTTCGGGCATGCCGGAACCACCTGTCAGATGTGCCAGAAACACGTGCCGGAGACGCCGGAAGCACCTGCCAAGCACGTTGGAACCACCTGCTCAACTCGCCTGAACCACCTGCCGGACATGCCAAAATCACCTGCCGACTATGCCAGAACCACTTGGCGAACACTCCGGAATCACTTGCCGGGCATGCAGGAACCACCTCTCAGACATGCCAGAACCCCGTGCCAATGACCCCGGAATCACCTGCCGGGCATGCCGGAACCACCTGCCGGACGCGCCAAAATCACCTGCGGGCTACGCCAGAACCACTTGGACGAGTCTCCGAAATGACCTGCCGGGCATGTTGGAACCACCTCTCAAACGTGCCAGAAGCACTTGGCGAACACTCCGGAATCACCTGCCGTGCATGCCGGAACCACCTCTCAGATATGCCAGAACCACGTGCCAATGACCCCGGAAGCACCTGCCGAGCACGCCGGAACCACCTGCTCGACTCGCCAGAACCACCTGCCGGACACGCAGAAATCACCTGCCGGCTACGCCACAACCAGTTGGGGAACACTTCGGAATCACCTGCCGCGCATGCCGGAAGCACGTGCCAGACTCGCCGCAAACACCTACCGGACAGACCGGAACCACCTGCCAAGAACGCCGGAGCCACCTGTTCGACTCGCTGGAACCACCTGCCGGACAGGCCAATATCAACTGCTGGCTATGCCAGAACCATCTGGGGGAGTCCGGGATCACCTGCCAGCCATGGCGGAACCACCTCTCAGACGTACCAGAACCACCTGCCGGAGAAGCTGGAAACACGTCCTGGACAGACTGGAACCACGTGACGGCCATGCCTGAACCACCTGCCGAGCACGGCGGAACCACCTGCCGGACGCGCCAAAAGCACCTGCGGGCTACGCCAGAACCACTTGGACGAGTCTCCGAAATGACCTGCCGGGCATGTTGGAACCACCTCTCAAACGTGCCAGAAGCACTTGGCGAACACTCCGGAATCACCTGCCGTGCATGCCGGAACCACCTCTCAGATATGCCAGAACCACGTGCCAATGACCCCGGAAGCACCTGCCGAGCACGCCGGAACCACCTGCTCGACTCGCCAGAACCACCTGCCGGACACGCAGAAATCACCTGCCGGCTACGCCACAACCAGTTGGGGAACACTTCGGAATCACCTGCCGGCCTTGCTGGAACCACCTGCCGGTCATGCCAAAATCACCTGCCAAGTACGCCAGTACCACTTGGCAGACACTGTGGAAACACCTGTCGGGCCGGCCGGAACCACATCTCAGACGTGCCAGAACCATGTGCATGAGATGCTGGAACCACACCCCGAACCGACGGAAAACACCTGCCAGACCCGTCTGAACAACCTGCCGAGCACCTACCTGACATGCCCAAATCACCAGCCGGGTATGCCAGAACCACTTGTCGGACACTCCGGAATCATCTGCCGGACATGCCGGAACCAGCTCTCAGACACACCAGAACCACGTGCCGGAGACGCCGTAAGCACCTGCCGAGCATGCCGGAGCCACCTGCTCGACTCGCCAGAAACACCAGCCGATCATTCAAAAATCACCTGCCGGCTACGCCACAACCATTTGGTGAACACTTTGGAATCACCTGCCAGGCTTGCTGGAACCACCTGCCGGTCATGCCAAAATCACCTGACAACTACGCCAGAACCGCTTGGCGGACACTGCGGAAACACCTGTCGGGCCGGCTGGAACCACATCTCAGACGTGCCAGAAACGTGTTCATGAGATGCTGGAACCACACCCCGAACCGACGGAAAACACCTGCCAGAACCGCCTGAACCACCTGCCGAGCACGCCGGAACCACCTGCTCGACTCACCGGTACCACCTCTCTGACACGCCAAAATCACCTGCTGGGTATGCCAGAACCACTTGGCGGACACTCCGGAAGCATCTGCCGGACATGCCGGAACCAGCTCTCAGACACACCAGAACCAAGTGCCGGAGACGCCGGAAGCACCTGCCGAGCATGCCGGAGCCACCTGCTCGACTCTCCAGAAACACCTGCCGGACACGCCAAAATCACCTGCCGGGTATGCCAGAACCACCTGGGGAACACTACGGAATCACCTGCCGCGCATTCCGGAAGCACGTGCCAGACACGCCGCAAACACCTACCGGACAGACTGGAACCACCTGCCAAGAACACCGGAGCCACCTGTTCGACTCGCTGGAACCACCTGCCGGACAGGCCAATATCAACTGCTGGCTATGCCAGAACCACCTGGGGTACAGTCCGGGATCACCTGCTAGCCATGGCAGAACCACCTCTCAGACGTACCAGAACCACCTGCCGGAGAAGCTGGAAACACGTCCTGGACAGACTGGAAACACGTGACGGCCATGCCTGAACCACCTGCCGAACACAGCGGAACCACCTGGCGGACACACCAAAATCACCTGCGGGCTACGCCAGAACCACTTGGACAACTCTCCGAAATGACCTGCCGGGCATGTTGGAACCACCTCTCAGACGTGCCAGAAGCACGTGGCGGACAGTCCGGAATCACCTGTTGGGCATACGCAACCACCTCTGACACGTACCAGAACCACGTGCCGTGCACGCCGGAACCACCTACCGGACAGACCGGAATCAACATTTGGGCATGCCGGAACCACCAGTCAGATGTGCCAGAAACACGTGCCGGAGACGCCGGAAGCACCTGCCGAGCACTTCGCAACCACCTGCTCAACTCGCCTGAACCACCTGCCAGACACGCCAAAATCACCTGCCCGCTACTCCAGCACCACTTCGGGGACAAGCCGGAATCACGTGAGGGGCATGCCGGCACAGCCTCTCAGACTGAACCTCGTGCCGGACACCACAGAACCACCTGCCGGGCAGACCGGAACCACCTGCCGGACACGCCGGAACCACCGGCTCGACCCGCCGGAACGACCGCTGGACATGCAAACTAACCTGACGCCTACGCCGGAAACACTTGGCGAACACTCAGGAATCACCTGCCGGGCATGCCGGAACCACCTCTCAGATATGCCAGAACCACGTGCCAATGACCCCGGAAGCACCTGCCGAGCACGCCGGAACCACCTGCTCGACTCGCCAGAACCACCTGCCGGACACGCAGAAATCACCTGCCGGCTACGCCACAACCAGTTGGGGAACACTTCGGAATCACCTGCCGGGCTTGCTGGAACCACCTGCCGGTCATGCCAAAATCACCTGCCAACTACGCCAGTACCACTTGGCGGACACTGTGGAAACACCTGTCGGGCCGGCCGGAACCACATCTCAGACGTGCCAGAACCATGTGCATGAGATGCTGGAACCACACCCCGAACCGACGGAAAACACCTGCCAGACCCGTCTGAACAACCTGCCGAGCACCTACCTGACATGCCCAAATCAGCAGCCGGGTATGCCAGAACCACTTGGCGGACACTCCGGAATCATCTGCCGGACATGCCGGAACCAGCTCTCAGACACACCAGAACCACGTGCCGGAGACGCCGTAAGCACCTGCCGAGCATGCCGGAGCCACCTGCTCGACTCGCCAGAAACACCTGCCGGACACGCCAAAATCACCTGCCGGGTACGCCAGAACCACCTGGTGGACACTCCGAAATCACCAGTCGCGCATGCCGGAACCACCTCTCAGACGTGCCGGAAGCACGTGCCGGATACGCCGGAAGCACGTGACGGCCATGCCTGAACCACATGCCGAGCACGCCGGAGCCACCTGTTCGACTCGCTGGAACCACCTGCCGGAGAGGCCAATATCAACTGCTGGCTATGCCAGAACCACCTCGGGGACGGTCCGGAATCACCTGCCAGCCCTGGCGGAACTACCTCTCAGACGTACCAGAACCACCTGCCGGAGAAGCTGGAAACACGTCCTGGACAGTCTGGAACCACCTGCCAACCAGGCCTGAACCACCTGCCAAGCACAACGGAACAACCTGCCAGACACGCCAAAATCACCTGCGTGTTATGCCAGAACCACTTGGAGGACTCTCTGGGATGACCTGCCGGGCATGCCGGAACCACCTCTCAGACGTGCCAGAACCATGTGGCGGACAGTCCGGAATCACCTGTTGGGCATGCGCAACCACCTCGGAGACGTACCAGAACCACATGCCGTGCCGGCTGGAACCACCTACCGGACAGACTGGAATCACCTTTCGGGCATGCCGGAACCACCTGTCAGATGTGCCAGAAACACGTGCCGGAGATGCCGGAAGCACCTGCCAAGCACGTTGGAACCACCTGCTCAACTCGCCTGAACCACCTGCCGGACATGCCAAAATCACCTGCCGACTATGCCAGAACCACTTGGCGAACACTCCGGAATCACTTGCCGGGCATGCAGGAACCACCTCTCGGACATGCCAGAACCCCGTGCCAATGACCCCGGAAGCACCAGCCGAGCACGCCGGAACCACCTGCTCGACTCGCCAGAACCAAATGCCGATCACGCAAAAATCACCTGCCGGCTACGCCACAACCAGTTGGTGAACACTTTGGAATCACCTGCCAGGCTTGCTGGAACCACCTGCCAGTCATGCCAAAATCACCTGCCAACTACGCTAGAACCGCTTGGCGGACACTGCGGAAACACCTGTCGGGCCGGCTGGAACCACATCTTAGACGTGCCAGAAACGTGTTCATGAGATGCTGGAACCACACCCGGAACAGACGGATACCACCTGCCAGAACCGCCTGAACCACCTGCCGAGCACGCCGGAACCACCTGCTCGACTCACTGGTACCACCTCCCTGACACGCCAAAATCACCTGCTGGGTATGCCAGAACCAGTTGGCGGACACTCCGGAATCATCTGCCGGACATGCCGGAACCAGCTCTCAGACACACCAGAACCAAGTGCCGGAGACGCCGGAAGCACCTGCCGAGCATGCCGGAGCCACCTGCTCGACTCGCCAGAAACACCTGCCGGACACGCCAAAATCACCTGCCGGGTATGCCAGAACCACCTGGCGGACACTACGGAATCACCTGCCGCGCATGCCGGAAGCACGTGCCAGACTCGCCGCAAACACCTACCGGACAGACCGGAACCACCTGCCAAGAACGCCGGAGCCACCTGTTCGACTCGCTGGAACCTCCTGCCGGACAGGCCAATATCAACTGCTGGCTATGCCAGAACCACCTGGGGGACAGTCCGGGATCACCTGCCAGCCATGGCGGAACCACCTCTCAGACGTACCGGAACCACCTGCCGGAGAAGCTGGAAACACGTCCTGGACAGACTGGAACCACGTGACGGCCATGCCTGAACCACCTGCCGAGCACGGCGGAACCACCTGCCGGACGCGCCAAAATCACCTGCGGGCTACGCCAGAACCACTTGGAGGACTCTCCGAAATGACCTGCCGGGCATGTTGGAACCACCTCTCAGACGTGCCAGAAGCACTTGGCGAACACTCCGGAATCACCTGCCGTGCATGCCGGAACCACCTCTCAGATATGCCAGAACCACGTGCCAATGACCCGGAAGCACCTGCCGAGCACGCCAGAACCACCTGCCGGACACGCAGAAATCACCTGCCGGCTACGCCACAACCAGTTGGGGAACACTTCGGAATCACCTGCCGGGCTTGCTGGAACCACCTGCCTGTCATGCCAAAATCACCTGCCAACTACGCCAGTACCACTTGGCGGACACTGTGGAAACACCTGTCGGGCCGGCCGGAACCACATCTCAGACGTGCCAGAACCATGTGCATGAGATGCTGGAACCACACCCCGAACCGACGGAAAACACCTGCCAGACCCGTCTGAACAACCTGCCGAGCACCTACCTGACATGCCCAAATCACCAGCCGGGTATGCCAGAACCACTTGGCGGACACTCCGGAATCATCTGCCGGACATGCCGGAACCAGCTCTCAGACACACCAGAACCACGTGCCGGAGACGCCGTAAGCACCTGCCGAGCATGCCGGAGCCACCTGCTCGACTCGCCAGAAACACCAGCCGATCATTCAAAAATCACCTGCCGGCTACGCCACAACCATTTGGTGAACACTTTGGAATCACCTGCCAGGCTTGCTGGAACCACCTGCCGGTCATGCCAAAATCACCTGACAACTACGCCAGAACCACTTGGCGGACACTGCGGAAACACCTGTCGGGCCGGCTGGAACCACATCTCAGACGTGCCAGAAACGTGTTCATGAGATGCTGGAACCACACCCCGAACAGACGGATACCACCTGCCAGAACCGCCTGAACCACCTGCCGAGCACGCCGGAACCACCTGCTCGACTCACCGGTACCACCCCCCTGACACGCCAAAATCACCTGCTGGGTATGCCACAACCACTTGGCGGACACTCCGGAATCATCTCCCGGACATGCCGGAACCAGCTCTCAGACACACCAGAACCAAGTGCCGGAGACGCCGGAAGCACCTGCCGAGCATGCCGGAGCCACCTGCTCGACTCGCCAGAAACACCTGCCGGACACGCCAAAATCACCTGCCGGGTATGCCAGAAGCACCTGGCGGACACTACGGAATCACCTGCCGCGCATGCTGGAACCACCTCTCAGACGTGCCGGAAGCACGTGCCGGACACGCCGGAAACACCTACCGGACAGACCGGAACCACCTGCCGAGCACGCCGGAGCCACCTGTTCGACTCGCTGGAACCACCTGCCGGACAGGCCAATATCAACTGCTGGCTATGCCAGAACCACCTGGGGGACGGTCCGGAATCACCTGCCAGCCCTGGCGGAACCACCTCTCAGACGTACCAGAACCACCTGCCGGAGAAGCTGGAAACACGTCCTGGACAGTCTGGAACCACCTGCCGGCCAAGCCTGAACCACCTGCCAAGCACAACGGAACAACCTGCCAGACACGCCAAAATCACCTGCGTGTTATGCCAGAACCACTTGGAGGACTCTCTGGGATGACCTGCCGGGCATGCCGGAACCACCTCTCAGACGTGCCAGAACCATGTGGCGGACAGTCCGGAATGACCTGTTGGGCATGCGCAACCACCACTGAGACGTACCAGAACCACATGCCGTGCAGGCTGGAACCACCTACCGGACAGACCGGAATCACCTTTCGGGCATGCCGGAACCACCTGTCAGATGTGCCAGAAACACGTGCCGGAGACGCCGGAAGCACCTGCCAAGCACGTTGGAACCACCTGCTCAACTCGCCTGAACCACCTGCCGGACATGCCAAAATCACCTGCCGACTATGCCAGAACCACTTGGCGAACACTCCGGAATCACTTGCCGGGCATGCAGGAACCACCTCTCAGACATGCCAGAACCCCGTGCCAATGACCCCGGAAGCACCAGCCGAGCACGCCGGAACCACCTGCTCGACTCGCCAGAACCACCTGCCGATCACGCAAAAATCACCTGCCGGCTACGCCACAACCAGTTGGTGAACACTTTGGAATCACCTGCCAGGCTTGCTGGAACCACCTGCCAGTCATGCCAAAACCACCTGCCAACTACGCCAGAACCGCTTGGCGGACACTGCGGAAACACCTGTCGGGCCGGCTGGAACCACATCTCAGACCTGCCAGAAACGTGTTCATGAGATGCTGGAACCACACCCCGAACAGATGGATACCACCTGCCAGAACGGCCTGAACCACCTGCCGAGCACGCCAGAACCACCTGCTCGACTCACCGGTACCACCTCCCTGACACGCCAAAATCACCTGCTGCGTATGCCAGAACCACTTGGCGGACACTCCGGAATCATCTGCCGGACATGCCGGAACCAGCTCTCAGACACACCAGAACCAAGTGCCGGAGACGCCGGAAGCACCTGCCGAGAATGCCGGAGCCACCTGCTCGACTCGCCAGCAACACCTGCCGGACACGCCAAAATCACCTGCAGGGTAGGCCACAACCACCTGGCGGACACTACGGAATCACCAGACGCGCATGCCGGAACCACCTCTCAGACGTGCCGGAAGCACGTGCCAGACACGCCGGAAACACCTACCGGACAGACCGGAACCACCTGCCGAGCACGCCGGAGCCACCTGTTCGACTCCCTGGAACCACCCGCCGGACATGCCAATATCAACTGCTGGCTATGCCAGAAACACCTGTGGGACGGTCCGGAATCAACTGCCAGCCATGGCGGAACCACCTCTCAGACGTACCTGAACCACCTGCCGAAGAAGCTGGAAACACGTCCTGGACAGACTGGAACCACGTGACTGCCATTCCTGAATCACCTGCCGAGCACGGTGGAACCACCTGCCGGACACGCCAAAATCACCTGCGGGCTACGCCAGAACCACTTGGACGACTCTCCGAAATGACCTGCCGGGCATGTTGGATCCACCTCTCAGACGTGCCAGAAGCACGTGGCGGACAGTCCGGAATCACCTGTTGGGCATACGCAACCACCTCTGACACGTACCAGAACCACGTGCCGTGCACGCCGGAACCACCTACCGGACAGACCGGAATCAACTTTTGGGCATGCCGGAACCACCAGTCAGATGTGCCAGACACACGTGCCGGAGACGCCGGAAGCACCTGTCGAGCATGTCGCAACCACCTGCTCAACTCGCCTGAACCACCTGCCGGACACGCCAAAATCACCTGCCCGCTACACCAGCACCACTTCGGGGACAAGCCAGAATCACGTGAGGGGCATGCCGGCACAGCCTCTCAGACTGAACCTCGTGCCGGACACCACAGAACCACCTGCCGGACAGACCGGAAACACCTGCCGACACGCCGGAACCACCGGCTCGACCCGCCGGAACGACCGCTGGACATGCAAAATCACCTGCCGGCTACGCCGGAAACACTTGGCGAACACTCCGGAATCACCTGCCGGGCATGCCGGAACCACCTCTCAGATATGCCAGAACCACGTGCCAATGACCCCGGAAGCACCTGCCGAGCACGCCGGAACCACCTGCTCGACTCGCCAGAACCACCTGCCGGACACGCAAAAATCACCTGCCGGCTACGCCACAACCAGTTGGGGAACACTTCGGAATCACCTGCCGGGCTTGCTGGAACCACCTGCCGGTCATGCCAAAATCACCTGCCAACTACGCCAGTACCACTTGGCGGACACTGTGGAAACACCTGACGGGCCGGCCGGAACCACATCTCAGACGTGCCAGAACCATGTGCATGAGATGCTGGAACCACACCCCGAAAAGACGGAAAACACCTGCCAGACCCGTCTGAACAACCTGCCGAGCACGCCGGAGCCACCTGCTCGACTCGCCGGAACCACCTACCTGACATGCCCAAATCACCAGCCGGGTATGCCAGAACCACTTGGCGGACACTCCGGAATCATCTGCAGGACATGCCGGAACGAGCTCTCAGGCACACCAGAACCACGTGCCGGAGACGCCGGAAGCACCTGCCGAGCATGCCGGAGCCACCTGCTCGACTCGCCAGAAACACCTGCCGGACACGCCAAAATCACCTGCCGGGTACGCCAGAACCACCTGGCGGACACTCCGAAATCACCTGTCGCGCATGCCGGAACCACCTCTCAGACGTGCCGGAAGCACGTGCCGGACACGCCGGAATCACCTACCGGACAGACCGGAACCACCTGCCGAGCACGCCGGAGCCACCTGTTCGACTCGCTGGAACCACCTGCCGGACAGGCCAATATCAACTGCTGGCTATGCCAGAACCACCTGGGGGACGGTCCGGAATCACCTGCCAGCCACGGCGGAACCACCTCTCAGACGTACCAGAACCACCTGCCGGAGAAGCTGGAAACACGTCCTGGACAGTCTGGAACCACCTGCCGGCCAAGCCTGAACCACCTGCCAAGCACAACGGAACAACCTGCCAGACACGCCAAAATCACCTGCGTGTTATGCCAGAACCACTTGGAGGACTCTCTGGGATGACCTGCCGGGCATGCCGGAACCACCTCTCAGACGTGCCAGAACCATGTGGCGGACAGTCCGGAATCACCTGTTGGGCATGCGCAACCACCTCTGAGACGTACCAGAACCACATGCCGTGCAGGCTGGAACCACCTACCGGACTGACCGGAATCACCTTTCGGGCATGCCGGAACCACCTGTCAGATGTGCCAGAAACACGTGCCGGAGACGCCGGAAGCACCTGCCAAGCACGTTGGAACCACCTGCTCAACTCGCCTGAACCACCTGCCGGACATGCCAAAATCACCTGCCGACTATGCCAGAACCACTTGGCGAACACTCCGGAATCACTTGCCGGGCACGCAGGAACCACCTCTCAGACATGCCAGAACCCCGTGCCAATGACCCCGGAAGCACCAGCCGAGCACGCCGGAACCACCTGCTCGACTCGCCAGAACCACCTGCCGATCACGCAAAAATCACCTGCCGGCTACGCCACAACCAGTTGGTGAACACTTTGGAATCACCTGCCAGGCTTCCTGGAACCACCTGCCGGTCATGCCAAAATCACCTGCCAACTACGCCAGAATCGCTTGGCGGACACTGCGGAAACACATGTCGGGCCGGAGGGAACCACATCTCAGACGTGCCAGAAACGTTTTCATGAGATGCTGGAACCACACCCCGAACAGACGGATACCACCTGCCAGAACCGCCTGAACCACCTGCTGAGCACGCCGGAGCCAACTGCTCGACTCACCGGTACCACCTCCCTGACACGCCAAAATCATCTGCTGGGTATGCCAGAACCACTTGGCGGACACTCCGGAATCATCTGCCGGACATGCCGGAACCAGCTCTCAGACACACCAGAACCAAGTGCCGGAGACGCCGGAAGCACCTGCCGAGCATGCCGGAGCCACCTGCTCGACTCGCCAGAAACACCTGCCGGACACGCCAAAATCACCTGCCGGGTATGCCAGAACCGCCAGGCGGACACTACAGAATCACCTGCCGCGCATGCCGGAAGCACGTGCCAGACACGCCGGAAACACTTACCGGACAGACCGGAACCACCTGCCAAGAACGCCGGAGCCACCTGTTCGACTCGCTGGAACCACCTGCCGGACAGGCCAATATCAACTGCTGGCTATGCCAGAACCACCTGGGGGACAGTCCGGGATCACCTGCCAGCCATGGCGGAACCACCTCTCAGACGTACCAGAACCACCTGCCGGAGAAGCTGGAAACACGTCCTGGACAGACTGGAACCACGTGACGGCCATGCCTGAACCACCGGCCGAGCACGGCGGAACCACCTGCCGGACACGCCAAAATCACCTGCGGGCTACGCCAGAACCACTTGGACGACTCTCCGAAATGACCTGCCGGGCATGTTGGAACCACCTCTCAGACGTGCCAGAAGCACGTGGCGGACAGTCCGGAATCACCTGTTGGGCATACGCAACCACCTGTGAGACGTACCAGAACCACGTGCCGTGCACGCCGGAACCACCTACCGGACAGACCATAATCAACTTTTGGGCATGCCTGAACCACCAGTCAGATGTGCCAGAAACACGTGCCGGAGACGCCGGCAGCACCTGCCGAGCACGTCGCAACCACCTGCTCAACTCCCCTGAACCACCTGCCGGACACGCCAAAATCATCTGCCCGCTACACCAGCACCACTTCGGGGACAAGCCGGAATCACGTGAGGGGCATGCCGGCACAGCCTCTCAGACTGAACCTCGTGCCGGACACCACAGAACCTCCTGCCGGACAGACCGGAACCACCTGCCAGACACGCCGGAACCACCGGCTCGACCCACCGGAACGACCGCTGGACATGCAAACTCACCTGCCGGCTACGCCGGAAACACTTGGCAAACACTCCGGAATCACCTGCCGGGCATGCCGGAACCATCTCTCAGATATGACAGAACCACCTGCCGGACACGCAAAAATCACCTGCCGGCTACGCCACAACCAGTTGGGGAACACTTCGGAATCACCTGCCGGGCTTGCTGGAACCACCTGCCGGTCATGCCAAAATCACCTGCCAACTACGCCAGTACCACTCGGCGGACACTGTGGAAACACCTGTCGGGCCGGCCGGAACCACATCTCAGACGTGCCAGAACCATGTGCATGAGATGCTGGAACCACACCCCGAACAGACGGAAAACACCTGCCAGACCCGTCTGAACAACCTGCCGAGCACGCCGGAGCCACCTGCTCGACTCGCCGGAACCACCTACCTGACATGCCTGAATCACCAGCCGGGTATGCCAGAACCATTTGGCGGACACTCCGGAATCATCTGCCGGACATGCCGGAACCAGCTCTCAGACACACCAGAACCACGTGCCGGAGACGCCGGAAGCACCTGCCGAGCATGCCGGAGCCACCTGCTCGACTCGCCAGAAACACCTGCCGGACACGCCAAAATCACCTGCCAGGTACGACAGAACCACCTGGCGGACACACTGAAATCACCTTTCACGCATGCCGGAACCACCTCTCAGACGTGCCGGAAGCACGTGCCGGACACGCCGGAATCACCTACCGGACAGACCGGAACCTCCTGCCGAGCACGCCGGAGCCACCTGTTCGACTCTCTGGAACCACCTGCCGGACAGGCCAATATCAACTGCTGGCTATGCCAGAACCACCTGGGGGACGGTCCGGAATCACCTGCCAGCCCTGGCGGAACCACCTCTCAGACGTACCAGAACCGCCTGCCGGAGAAGCTGGAAACACGTCCTGGACCGTCTGGAACCACCTGCCGGCCAAGCCTGAACCACCTGCCAAGCACAACGGAACAACCTGCCAGACACGCCAAAATCACCTGTGTGTTATGCCAGAACCACTTGGAGGACTCTCTGGGATGACCTGCCGGGCATGCCGGAACCACCTCTCAGACGTGCCAGAACCATGTGGCGGACAGTCCGGAATCACCTGTTGGGCATGCGCAACCACCTCTGAGACGTACCAGAACCACATGCCGTGCAGGCTGGAACCACCTACCGGACTGACCGGAATCACCTTTCGGGCATGCCGGAACCACCTGTCAGATGTGCCAGAAACACGTGCCGGAGACGCCGGAAGCACCTGCCAAGCACGTTGGAACCACCTGCTCGACTCGCCAGAACCACCTGCCGATCACGCAAAAATCACCTGCCGGCTACGCCACAACCAGTTGGTGAACACTTTGGAATCACCTGCCAGGCTTGCTGGAACCACCTGCCGGTCATGCCAAAATCACCTGCCAACTATGCCAGAACCGCTTGGCGGACACTGCGGAAATACCTGTCGGGCCGGCTGGAACCACATCTCAGACGTGCCAGAAGCGTGTTCATGAGATGCTGGAACCACACCCCGAACTGACTGATACCAGCTGCCAGAACCGCCTGAACCACCTGCCGAGCACGCTGGAACCACCTGCTCGACTCACCGGTACCACCTCCCTGACACGCCAAAATCACCTGCTGGGTATGCCAGAACCACTTGGCGGACACTCCAGAATCATCTGCCGGACATGCCGGAACCAGCTCTCAGACACACCAGAACCAAGTGCCGGAGACGCCGGAAGCACCTGCCGAGCATGCCGGAGCCACCTGCTCGACTCGCCAGAAACACCTGCCGGACACGCCAAAATCACCTGCCGGGTATGCCAGAACCACCTGGCGGACACTACGGAATCACCTGCCGCGCATGCCGGAAGCAGGTGCCAGACACGCCGGAACCACCTACCGGACAGACCGGAATCAACTTTTGGGCATGCCGTAACCACCAGTCAGATGTGCCACAAACACGTGCCGGAGACGCCGGAAGCACCTGCCGAGCACGTCGCAACCACCTGCTCAACTCGCCTGAACCACCTGCCGGACACGCCAAAATCACCTGCCCGCTACACCAGCACCACTTCGGGGACAAGCCGGAATCACGTGAGGGGCATGCCGGCACAGCCTCTCAGACTGAACCTCGTGCCGGACACCACAGAACCACCTGCCGGACAGACCGGAACCACCTGCGGGACACGCCGGAACCACCGGCTCGACCCGCCGGAACGACCGCTGGACATGCAAACTCACCTGCCGGCTACGCCGGAAACACTTGGCGAACACTCCGGAATCACCTGCCGCGCATGCCGGAACCACCTCTCAGACATGCCGGAAGCACGTGCCAGACACGCCGGAAACGCCTACCGGACAGACCGGAACCACCTGCCAAGAACGCTGGAGCCACCTGTTCGATTCGCTGGAACCTCCTGCCGGACAGGCCAATATCAACTGCTGGCTATGCCAGAACCACCTGGGGGACAGTCCGGGATCACCTGCCAGCCATGGCGGAACCACCTCTCAGACGTACCAGAACCACCTGCCGGAGAAGCTGGAAACACGTCCTGGACAGACTGGAACCACGTGACGGCCATGCCTGAACCACCGGCCGAGCACGGTGGAACCACCTGCCGGACGCGCCAAAATCACCTGCGGGCTACGCCAGAACCACTTGGACGACTCTCCGAAATGACCTGCCGGGCATGTTGGAACCACCTCTCAGACGTGCCAGAAGCACGTGGCGGACAGTCCGGAATCACCTGTTGGGCATACGCAACCACCTCTGACACGTACCAGAACCACGTGCCGTGCACGCCGGAACCACCTACCGGACAGACCGGAATCAACTTTTGGGCATGCCGGAACCCCCAGTCAGATGTGCCAGAAACACGTGCCGGAGACGCCGGAAGCACCTGCCGAGCACGTCGCAACCACCTGCTCAACTCGCCTGAACCACCTGCCGGACACGCCAAAATCACCTGCCCGCTACACCAGCACCACTTCGGGGACAAGCCGGAATCACGTGAGGGGCATGCCGGCACAGCCTCTCAGACTGAACCTCGTGCCGGACACCACAGAACCACCTGCCGGACAGACCGGAACCACCTGCCGGACACGCCCTAACCACCGGCTCGACCCGCCGTAACGACTGCTGGACATGCAAAATCACCTGCCGGCTACGCCGGAAACACTTGGCGAACACTCCGGAAGCACCTGCTGGGCATGCCGGAACCACCTCTCAGATATGCCAGAACCACGTGCCAATGACCCCGGAAGCACCTGCCGAGCACGCCGGAACCACCTGCTCGACTCGCCAGAACCCCCTGCCGGACACGCAGAAATCACCTGCCCGCTACGCCACAACCAGTTGGGGAACACTTCGGGATCACCTGCCGGGCTTGCTGGAACCACCTGCCGGTCATGCCAAAATCACCTGCCAACTACGCCAGTACCACTTGGCGGACACTGTGGAAACACCTGTCGGGCCTGCCGGAACCACATCTCAGACGTGCCAGAACCATGTGCATGAGATGCTGGAACCACACCCCGAACCGACGGAAAACACCTGCCAGACCCGTCTGAACAACCTGCCGAGCACCTACCTGACATGCCCAAATCACCAGCCTGTATGCCAGAACCACTTGGCGGACACTCCGGAATCATCTGCCGGACATGCCGGAACCAGCTCTCAGACACACCAGAACCACGTGCCGGAGACGCCGTAAGCACCTGCCGAGCATGCCGGAGCCACCTGCTCGACTCGCCAGAAACACCAGCCGATCATTCAAAAATCACCTGCCGGCTACGCCACAACCATTTGGTGAACACTTTGGAATCACCTGCCAGGCTTGCTGGAACCACCTGCCGGTCATGCCAAAATCACCTGACAACTACGCCGAACCGCTTGGCGGACACTGCGGAAACACCTGTCGGGCCGGCTGGAACCACATCTCAGACGTGCCAGAAACGTGTTCATGAGATGCTGGAACCACACCCTGAACAGACGGATACCACCTGCCAGAACCGCCTGAACCACCTGCCGAGCACGCCGGAACCACCTGCTTGACTCACCGGTACCACCTCCCTGACACGCCAAAATCACCTGCTGGGTATGCCAGAACCACTTGGCGGACACTCCGGAATCATCTGCCGGACATGCCGGAACCAGCTCTCAGACACACCAGAACCAAGTGCCGGAGACGCCGGAAGCACCTGCCGAGCATGCCGGAGCCACCTGCTCGACTCGCCAGAAACACCTGCCGGACACGCCAAAATCACCTGCCGGGTATTCCAGAACCACCTGGCGGACACTACGGAATCACCTGCCGCGCATGCCGGAAGCACGTGCCAGACACGACGGAAACACCTACTGGACAGACCGGAACCACCTGCCAAGAACGCCGGAGCCACCTGTTCGACTCGCTGGAACCACCTGCCGGACAGGCCAATATCAACTGCTGGCTATGCCAGAACCACCGTGGGGACAGTCCGGGATCACCTGCCAGCCATGGCGGAACCACCTCTCAGACGTACCAGAACCACCTGCCGGAGAAGCTGGAAACACGTCCTGGACAGTCTGGAACCACCTGCCGGCCAAGCCTGAACCACCTGCCAAGCACAACGGAACAACCTGCCAGACACGCCAAAATCACCTGCGTGTTATGCCAGAACCACTTGGAGGACTCTCTGGGATGACCTGCCGGGCATGCCGGAACCACCTCTCAGACGTGCCAGAACCATGTGGCGGACAGTCCGGAATCACCTGTTGGGCATGCGCAACCACCTCTGAGACGTACCAGAACCACATGCCGTGCAGGCTGGAACCACCTACCGGACAGACCGGAATCACCTTTCGGGCATGCCGGAACCACCTGTCAGATGTGCCAGAAACACGTGCCGGAGACGCCGGAAGCACCTGCCAAGCACGTTGGAACCACCTGCTCAACTCGCCTGAACCACCTGCCGGACATGCCAAAATCACCTGCCGACTATGCCAGAACCACTTGGCGAACACTCCGGAATCACTTGCCGGGCATGCAGGAACCACGTCTCAGACATGCCAGAACCCCGTGCCAATGACCCCGGAAGCACCAGCCGAGCACGCCGGAACCACCTGCTCGACTCGTCAGAACCACCTGCCGATCACGCAAAAATCACCTGCCGGCTACGCCACAACCAGTTGGTGAACACTTTGGAATCACCTGACAGGCTTGCTGGAACCACCTGCCGGTCATGCCAAAATCACCTGCCAACTACGCCTGAACCGCTTGGCGGACACTGCGGAAACACCTGTCGTGCCGGCGGGAACCACATCTCAGACGTGCCAGAAACGTGTTCATGAGATGCTGGAACCACACCCCGAACAGACGGATACCACCTGCCAGAACCGCCTGAACCACCTGCCGAGCATGCTGGAACCACCTGCTTGACTCACCGGTACCACCTCCCTGACACGCCAAAATCACCTGCTGTGTATGCCAGAACCACTTGGCGGACGCTCCGGAATCATCTGCCGGACATGCCGGAAGCAGCTCTCAGACACACCAGAACCAAGTGCCGGAGACGCCGGAAGCACCTGCCGAGCATGCCGGAGCCACCTGCTCGACTCGCCAGAAACACCTGCCGGACACGCCAAAATCACCTGCCGGGTATTCCAGAACCACCTGGCGGACACTACGGAATCACCTGCCGCGCATGCCGGAAGCACGTGCCAGACACGCCGGAAACACCTACTGGACAGACCGGAACCACCTGCCAAGAACGCCGGAGCCACCTGTTCGACTCGCTGGAACCACCTGCCGGACAGGCCAATATCAACTGCTGGCTATGCCAGAACCACCTTGCGGACAGTCCGGGATCACCTGCCAGCCATGGCGGAACCACCTCTCAGACGTACCAGAACCACCTGCCGGAGAAGCTGGAAACACGTCCTGGACAGACTGGAACCACGTGACGGCCATGCCTGAACCACCGGCCGAGCACGGCGGAACCACCTGCCGGACGCGCCAAAATCACCTGCGGGCTACGCCAGAACCACTTGGACGACTCTCCGAAATGACCTGCCGGGCATGTTGGAACCACCTCTCAGACGTGCCAGAAGCACGTGGCGGACAGTCCGGAATCACCTGTTGGGCATACGCAACCACCTCTGACACGTACCAGAACCACGTGCCGTGCACGCCGGAACCACCTACCGGACAGACCGGAATCAACTTTTGGGCATGCCGGAACCCCCAGTCAGATGTGCCAGAAACACGCGCCGGAGACGCCGGAAGCACCTGCCGAGCACGTCGCAACCACCTGCTCAACTCGCCTGAACCACCTGCCGGACACGCCATAATCACCTGCCCGCTACACCAGCACCACTTCGGGGACAAGCCGGAATCACGTGAGGGGCATGCCGGCACAGCCTCTCAGACTGAACCTCGTGCCGGACACCACAGAACCACCTGCCGGACAGACCGGAACCACCTGCCGGACACGCCGGAACCACCGGCTCGACCCGCCGGAACGACTGCTGGACATGCAAAATCACCTGCCGGCTACGCCGGAAACACTTGGCGAACACTCCGGAAGCACCTGCTGGGCATGCCGATACCACCTCTCAGATATGCCAGAACCACGTGCCAATGACCCCGGAAGCACCTGCCGAGCACGCCGGAACCACCTGCTCGACTCGCCAGAACCCCCTGCCGGACACGCAGAAATCACCTGCCCGCTACGCCACAACCAGTAGGGGAACACTTCGGGATGACCTGCCGGGCTTGCTGGAACCACCTGCCGGTCATGCCAAAATCACCTGCCAACTACGCCAGTACCACTTGGCGGACACTGTGGAAACACCTGTCGGGCCTGCCGGAACCACATCTCAGACGTGCCAGAACCATGTGCATGAGATGCTGGAACCAGCCCGAACAGACGGAAAACACCTGCCAGACCCGTCTGAACAACCTGCCGAGCACCTACCTGACATGCCCAAATCACCAGCCGGGTATGCCAGAACCACTTGGCGGACACTCCGGAATCATCTGCCGGACATGCCGGAACCAGCTCTCAGACACACCAGAACCACGTGCCGGAGACGCCGTAAGCACCTGCCGAGCATGCCGGAGCCACCTGCTCGACTCGCCAGAAACACCAGCCGATCATTCAAAAATCACCTGCCGGCTACGCCACAACCATTTGGTGAACACTTTGGAATCACCTGCCAGGCTTGCTGGAACCACCTGCCGGTCATGCCAAAATCACCTGACAACTACGCCGAACCGCTTGGAGGACACTGCGGAAACACCTGTCGGGCCGGCTGGAACCACATCTCAGACGTGCCAGAAACGTGTTCATGAGATGCTGGAACCACACCCCGAACAGACGGATACCACCTGCCAGAACCGCCTGAACCACCTGCCGAGCACGCCGGAACCACCTGCTTGACTCACCGGTACCACCTCCCTGACACGAAAAAATCACCTGCTGGGTATGCCAGAACCACTTGGCGGACACTCCGGAATCACCTGCCGCGCATGCCGGAACCACCTCTCAGACGTGCCGGAAGCACGTGCCGGACACGCCGGAAACACCTACTGGACAGACCGGAACCACCTGCCAAGAACGCCGGAGCCACCTGTTCGACTCGCTGGAACCACCTGCCGGACAGGCCAATATCAACTGCTGGCTATGCCAGAACCACCTTGGGGACAGTCCGGGATCACCTGCCAGCCATGGCGGAACCACCTCCCAGACGTACCAGAACCACCTGCCGGAGAAGCTGGAAACACGTCCAGGACAAACTGGAACCACGTGACGGCCATGCCTGAACCACCTGCCGAGCACGGCGGAACCACCTGCCGGACGCGCCAAAATCACCTGCGGGCTACGCCAGAACCACTTGGACGACTCTCCGAAATGACCTGCCGGGCAGGTTGGAACCACCTCTCAGACGTGCCAGAAGCACGTGGCGGACAGTCCGGAATCACCTGTTGGGCATACGCAACCACCTCTGACACGTACCAGAACCACGTGCCGTGCACGCCGGAACCACCTACCGGACAGACCGGAATCAACTTTTGGGCATGCTGGAACCACCAGTCAGATGTGCCAGAAACACGTGCAGGAGACGCCGGAAGCACCTGCCGAGCACGTCGCAACCACCTGCTCAACTCGCCTGAACCACCTGCCGGACACGCCAAAATCACCTGCCCGCTACACCAGCACCACTTCGGGGACAAGCCGGAATCACGTGAGGGGCATGCCGGCACAGCCTCTCAGACTGAACCTCGTGCCGGACACCACAGAACCACCTGCCGGACAGACCGGAACCACCTGCCGGACACGCCGGAACCACCGGCTCGACCCGCCGGAACGACCGCTGGACATGCAAAATCACCTGCCGGCTACGCCGGAAACACTTGGCGAACACTCCGGAATCACCTGCCGGGCATGCCGGAACCACCTCTCAGATATGCCAGAACCACGTGCCAATGACCCCGGAAGCACCTGCCGAGCACGCCGGAACCACCTGCTCGACTCGCCAGAACCACCTGCCGGACACGCAGAAATCACCTGCCGGCTACGCCACAACCAGTTGGGGAACACTTCGGAATCACCTGCCGGGCTTGCTGGAACCACCTGCCGGTCATGCCAAAATCACCTGCCAACTACGCCAGTACCACTTGGCGGACACTGTGGAAACACCTGTCGGGCCGGCCGGAACCACATCTCAGACGTGCCAGAACCATGTGCATGAGATGCTGGAACCACACCCCGAACAGACGGAAAACACCTGCCAGACCCGTCTGAACAACCTGCCGAGCACCTACCTGACATGCCCAAATCACCAGCTGGGTATTCCAGAACCACTTGGCGGACACTCCGGAATCATCTGCCGGACATGCCGGTACCAGCTCTCAGACACACCAGAACCACGTGCCGGAGACGCCGGAAGCACCTGCCGAGCATGCCGGAGCCACCTGCTCGACTCGCCAGAAACACCTGCCGCACACGCCAAAATCACCTGCCGGGTATGCCAGAACCACCTGGCGGACACTCCGAAATCACCTGCCGCGCATGCCGGAACCACCTCTCAGACGTGCCGGAAGCACGTGCCGGACACGCCGGAATCACCTACGGGACAGACCGGAACCACCTGTCGAGCACGCCGGAGCCACCTGTTCGACTCGCTGGAACCACCTGCCGGACAGGCCAATGTTAACTGCTGGCTATGCCAGAACCACCTGGGGGATGGTCCGGAATCACCTGCCAGCCATGGCGGAACCACCTCTCAGACGTACCAGAACCACCTGCCGGAGAAGCTGGAAACACGTCCTGGACAGTCTGGAACCACCTGCCGGCCAAGCCTGAACCACCTGCCAAGCACAACGGAACAACCTGCCAGACACGCCAAAATCACCTGCGAGTTATGCCAGAACCACTTGGAGGACTCTCTGGGATGACCTGCCGTGTATGCCGGAAACACCTCTCAGACGTGCCAGAACCATGTGGCGGACAGTCCGGAATCACCTGTTGGGCATGCGCAACCACCTCTGAGACGTACCAGAACCACATGCCGTGCAGGCTGGAACCACCTTCCGCACAGACCGGAATCACCTTTCGGGCATGCCGGAACCACCTGTCAGATGTGCCAGAAACACGTGCCGTAGACGCCGGAAGCACCTGCCAAGCACGTTGGAACCACCTGCTCAACTCGCCTGAACCACCTGCCGGACATGCCAAAATCACCTGCCGACTATGCCAGAACCACTTGGCGAACACTCCGGAATCACTTGCCGGGCATGCAGGAACCACCTCTCAGACATGCCAGAACCCCGTGCCAATGACCCCAGAAGCACCAGCCGAGCACGCCGGAACCACCTGCTCGACTCGCCAGAACCACCTGCCGATCACGCAAAAATCACCTGCCGGCTACGCCACAACCAGTTGGTGAACACTTTGGAATCACCTGCCACGCTTGCTGGAACCACCTGCCGGTCATGCCAAAATCACCTGCCAACTACGCCAGAACCGCTTGGCGGACACTGCGGAAACACCTGTCGGGCCGGCTGGAACCACATCTCAGACGTGCCAGAAACGTGTTCATGAGATGCTGGAACCACACCCCGAACAGACGGATACCACCTGCCAGAACCGCCTGAACCACCTGCCGAGCACGCCGGAACCACCTGCTCGACTCACTGGTACCACCTCCCTGACACGCCAGAATCACCTGCTGGGTATGCCAGAACCACTTGGCGGACACTCCGGAATCATCTGCCGGACATGCCGGAACCAGCTCTCAGACACACCAGAATCAAGTGCCGGAGACGCCGGAAGCACTTGCCGAGCATGCCGGAGCCACCTGCTCGACTCGCCAGAAACACCTGCCGGACACGCCAAAATCACCTGCCGGGTATGCCAGAACCACCTGGCGGACACTACGGAATCACCTGCCGCGCATGCCTGAAGCACGTGCCAGACTCGCCGCAAACACCTACCGGACAGACCGGAACCACCTGCCAAGAACGCCGGAGCCACCTGTTCGACTCGCTGGAACCACCTGCCGGACAGGCCAATATCAACTGCTGGCTATGCCAGAACCACCTTGGGGACAGTCCGGGATCACCTGCCAGCCATGGCGGAACCACCTCTCAGACGTACCAGAACCACCTGCCGGAGAAGCTGGAAACACGTCCTGGACAGACTGGAACCACGTGACGGCCATGCCTGAACCACCTGCCGAGCACGGCGGAACCACCTGCCGGACGCGCCAAAATCTCCTGCGTGCTACGCCAGAACCACTTGGACTACTCTCCGAAATGACCTGCCGGGCATGTTGGAGCCACCTCTCAGACGTGCCAGAAGCACTTGGCGAACACTCCGGAATCACCTGCCGTGCATGCCGGAACCACCTCTCAGATATGCCAGAACCACGTGCCAATGACCCCGGAAGCACCTGCCGAGCACGCCGGAACCACCTGCTCGACTCGCCAGAACCACCTGCCGGACACGCAGAAATCACCTGCCGGCTACGCCACAACCAGTTGGGGAACACTTCGGAATCACCTGCCGGGCTTGCTGGAACCACCTGCCGGTCATGCCAAAATCACCTGCCAACTACGCCAGTACCACTTGGCGGACACTGTGGAAACACCTGTCGGGCCGGCCGGAACCACATCTCAGACGTGCCAGAACCATGTGCATGAGATGCTGGAACCACACCCCGAACCGACGGAAAACACCTGCCAGACCCGTCTGAACAACCTGCCGAGCACCTACCTGACATGCCCAAATCACCAGCCGGGTATGCCAGAACCACTTGGCGGACACTCCGGAATCATCTGCCGGACATGCCGGAACCAGCTCTCAGACACACCAGAACCACGTGCCGGAGACGCCGTAAGCACCTGCCGAGCATGCCGGAGCCACCTGCTCGACTCGCCAGAAACACCAGCCGATCATTCAAAAATCACCAGCCGGCTACGCCACAACCATTTGGTGAACACTTTGGAATCACCTGCCAGGCTTGCTGGAACCACCTGCCGGTCATGCCAAAATCACCTGACAACTACGCCAGAACCGCTTGGCGGACACTGCGGAAACACCTGTCGGGCCGGCTGGAACCACATCTCAGACGTGCCAGAAACGTGTTCATGAGATGCTGGAACCACACCCCGAACAGACGGATACCACCTGCCAGAACCGCCTGAACCACCTGCTGAGCACGCCGGAACCACCTGCTCGACTCACCGGTACCACCTCCCTGACACGCCAAAATCACCTGCTGGGTATGCCAGAACCACTTGGCGGACACTCCGGAATCATCTGCCGGACATGCCGGAACCAGCTCTCAGACACACCAGAACCAAGTGCCGGAGACGCCGGAAGCACCTGCCGAGCATGCCGGAGCCACCTGCTCGACTCGCCAGAAACACCTGCCGGACACGCCAAAATCACCTGCCGGGTATGCCAGAACCACCGGGCGGACACTACGGAATCACCTGCCGCGCATGCCGGAACCACCTCTCAGACGTGCCGGAAGCACGTGCCGGACACGCCGGAAACACCTACCGGACAGACCGGAACCACCTGCCAAGAACGCCGGAGCCACCTGTTCGACTCGCTGGAACCACCTGCCGGACAGGCCAATATCAACTGCTGGCTATGCCAGAGCCGCCTGGGGGACAGTCCGGGATCACCTGCCAGCCATGGCAGAACCACCTCTCAGACGTACCAGAACCACCTGCGGGAGAAGCTGGAAACACGTCCTGGACAGACTGGAACCACGTGACGGCCATGCCTGAACCACCTGCCGAGCACGGCGGAACCACCTGCCGGACACGCCAAAATCACCTGCGGGCTACGCCAGAACGACTTGGACGACTCTCCGAAATGACCTGCCGGGCATGTTGGAACCACCTCTCAGACGTGCCAGAAGCACGTGGCGGACAGTCCGGAATCACCTCTTGGGCATACGCAACCACCTCTGAGACGTATGAGAACCACGTGCCGTGCACGCCGGAACCACCTACCGGACAGACCGGAATCAACTTTTGGGCATGCCGGAACCACCAGTCAGATGTGCCAGAAACACGTGCCGGAGACGCCGGAAGCACCTGCCGAGCACGTCGCAACCACCTGCTCAACTCGCCTGAACCACCTGCCGGACACGCCAAAATCACCTGCCCGCTACACCACCACCACTTCGGGGACAAGCCGGAATCACGTGAGGGGCATGCCGGCACAGCCTCTCAGACTTAACCTCGTGCCGGACACCACAGAACCACCTGCCGGACAGACCAGAACCACCTGCCGGACACGCCGGAACCACCGGCTCGACCCACCGGAACGACCGCTGGACATGCAAACTCACCTGCCGGCTACGCCGGAAACACTTGGCGAACACTCCGGAATCACCTGCCGGGCATGCCGGAACCACCTCTCAGATATGCCAGAACCACGTGCCAATGACCCCGGAAGCACCTGCCGAGCACGCCGGAACCACCTACTCGACTCGCCAGAACCACCTGCCGGACACGCAAAAATCACCTGCCGGCTATGCCACAACCAGTTGGGGAACACTTCGGAATCACCTGCCGGGCTTGCTGGAACCACCTGCCGGTCATGCCAAAATCACCTGCCAACTACGCCAGTACCACTTGGCGGACACTGTGGAAACACCTGTCGGGCCGGCCGGAACCACATCTCAGACGTGCCAGAACCATGTGCATGAGATGCTGGAACCACACCCCGAACAGACGGAAAACACCTGCCAGACCCGTCTGAACAACCTGCCGAGCACCTACCTGACATGCCCAAATCACCAGCTGGGTATTCCAGAACCACTTGGCGGACACTCCGGAATCATCTGCCGGACATGCCGGTACCAGCTCTCAGACACACCAGAACCACGTGCCGGAGACGCCGGAAGCACCTGCCGAGCATGCCGGAGCCACCTGCTCGACTCGCCAGAAACACCTGCCGCACACGCCAAAATCACCTGCCGGGTATGCCAGAACCACCTGGCGGACACTCCGAAATCACCTGCCGCGCATGCCGGAACCACCTCTCAGACGTGCCGGAAGCACGTGCCGGACACGCCGGAATCACCTACGGGACAGACCGGAACCACCTGTCGAGCACGCCGGAGCCACCTGTTCGACTCGCTGGAACCACCTGCCGGACAGGCCAATGTTAACTGCTGGCTATGCCAGAACCACCTGGGGGATGGTCCGGAATCACCTGCCAGCCATGGCGGAACCACCTCTCAGACGTACCAGAACCACCTGCCGGAGAAGCTGGAAACACGTCCTGGACAGTCTGGAACCACCTGCCGGCCAAGCCTGAACCACCTGCCAAGCACAACGGAACAACCTGCCAGACACGCCAAAATCACCTGCGAGTTATGCCAGAACCACTTGGAGGACTCTCTGGGATGACCTGCCGTGTATGCCGGAAACACCTCTCAGACGTGCCAGAACCATGTGGCGGACAGTCCGGAATCACCTGTTGGGCATGCGCAACCACCTCTGAGACGTACCAGAACCACATGCCGTGCAGGCTGGAACCACCTTCTGCACAGACCGGAATCACCTTTCGGGCATGCCGGAACCACCTGTCAGATGTGCCAGAAACACGTGCCGGAGACGCCGGAAGCACCTGCCAAGCACGTTGGAACCACCTGCTCAACTCGCCTGAACCACCTGCCGGACATGCCAAAATCACCTGCCGACTATGCCAGAACCACTTGGCGAACACTCCGGAATCACTTGCCGGGCATGCAGGAACCACCTCTCAGACATGCCAGAACCCCGTGCCAATGACCCCAGAAGCACCAGCCGAGCACGCCGGAACCACCTGCTCGACTCGCCAGAACCACCTGCCGATCACGCAAAAATCACCTGCCGGCTACGCCACAACCAGTTGGTGAACACTTTGGAATCACCTGCCACGCTTGCTGGAACCACCTGCCGGTCATGCCAAAATCACCTGCCAACTACGCCAGAACCGCTTGGCGGACACTGCGGAAACACCTGTCGTGCCGGCTGGAACCACATCTCAGACGTGCCAGAAACGTGTTCATGAGATGCTGGAACCACACCCCGAACAGACGGATACCACCTGCCAGAACCGCCTGAACCACCTGCCGAGCACGCCGGAACCACCTGCTCGACTCACCGGTACCACCTCCCTGACACGCCAGAATCACCTGCTGGGTATGCCAGAACCACTTGGCGGACACTCCGGAATCATCTGCCGGACATGCCGGAACCAGCTCTCAGACACACCAGAACCACGTGCCGGAGACGCCGGAAGCACTTGCCGAGCATGCCGGAGCCACCTGCTCGACTCGCCAGAAACACCTGCCGGACACGCCAAAATCACCTGCCGGGTATGCCAGAACCACCTGGCGGACACTACGGAATCACCTGCCGCGCATGCCTGAAGCACGTGCCAGACTCGCCGCAAACACCTACCGGACAGACCGGAACCACCTGCCAAGAACGCCGGAGCCACCTGTTCGACTCGCTGGAACCACCTGCCGGACAGGCCAATATCAACTGCTGGCTATGCCAGAACCACCTTGGGGACAGTCCGGGATCACCTGCCAGCCATGGCGGAACCACCTCTCAGACGTACCAGAACCACCTGCCGGAGAAGCTGGAAACACGTCCTGGACAGACTGGAACCACGTGACGGCCATGCCTGAACCACCTGCCGAGCACGGCGGAACCACCTGCTCGACTCGCCAGAACCACCTGCCGGACACGCAGAAATCACCTGCCGGCTACGCCACAACCAGTTGGGGAACACTTCGGAATCACCTGCCGGGCTTGCTGGAACCACCTGCCGGTCATGCCAAAATCACCTGCCAACTACGCCAGTACCACTTGGCGGACACTGTGGAAACACCTGTCGGGCCGGCCGGAACCACATCTCAGACGTGCCAGAACCATGTGCATGAGATGCTGGAACCACACCCCGAACCGACGGAAAACACCTGCCAGACCCGTCTGAACAACCTGCCGAGCACCTACCTGACATGCCCAAATCACCAGCCGGGTATGCCAGAACCACTTGGCGGACACTCCGGAATCATCTGCCGGACATGCCGGAACCAGCTCTCAGACACACCAGAACCACGTGCCGGAGACGCCGGAAGCACCTGCCGAGCATGCCGGAGCCACCTGCTCGACTCGCCAGAAACACCAGCCGATCATTCAAAAATCACCAGCCGGCTACGCCACAACCATTTGGTGAACACTTTGGAATCACCTGCCAGGCTTGCTGGAACCACCTGCCGGTCATGCCAAAATCACCTGACAACTACGCCAGAACCGCTTGGCGGACACTGCGGAAACACCTGTCGGGCCGGCTGGAACCACATCTCAGACGTGCCAGAAACGTGTTCATGAGATGCTGGAACCACACCCCGAACAGACGGATACCACCTGCCAGAACCGCCTGAACCACCTGCCGAGCACGCCGGAACCACCTGCTCGACTCACCGGTACCACCTCCCTGACACGCCAAAATCACCTGCTGGGTATGCCAGAACCACTTGGCGGACACTCCGGAATCATCTGCCGGACATGCCGGAACCAGCTCTCAGACACACCAGAACCAAGTGCCGGAGACGCCGGAAGCACCTGCCGAGCATGCCGGAGCCACCTGCTCGACTCGCCAGAAACACCTGCCGGACACGCCAAAATCACCTGCCGGGTATGCCAGAAGCACCTGGCGGACACTACGGAATCACCTGCCGCGCATGCCGGAACCACCTCTCAGACGTGCCGGAAGCACGTGCCGGACACGCCGGAAACACCTACCGGACAGACCGGAACCACCTGCCAAGAACGCCGGAGCCACCTGTTCGACTCGCTGGAACCACCTGCCGGACAGGCCAATATCAACTGCTGGCTATTCCAGAACCGCCTGGGGGACAGTCCGGGATCACCTGCCAGCCCTGGCGGAACCACCTCTCAGACGTACCAGAACCACCTGCCGGAGAAGCTGGAAACACGTCCTGGACAGTCTGGAACCACCTGCCGGCCAAGCCTGAACCACCTGCCAAGCACCACGGAACAACCTGCCAGACACGCCAAAATCACCTGCGTGTTATGCCAGAACCACTTGGAGGACTCTCTGGGATGACCTGCCGGGCATGCCGGAACCACCTCTCAGACGTGCCAGAACCATGTGGCGGACAGTCCGGAATCACCTGTTGGGCATGCGCAACCACCTCTGAGACGTACCAGAACCACATGCCGTGCAGGCTGGAACCACCTACCGGACAGACCGGAATCACCTTTCGGGCATGCCGGAACCACCTGTCAGATGTGCCAGAAACACGTGCCGGAGACGCCGGAAGCACCTGCCAAGCACGTTGGAACCACCTGCTCAACTCGCCTGAACCACCTGCCGGACATGCCAAAATCACCTGCCGACTATGCCAGAACCACTTGGCGAACACTCCGGAATCACTTGCCGGGCATGCAGGAACCACCTCTCAGACATGCCAGAACCCCGTGCCAATGACCCCGGAAGCACCAGCCGAGCAGGCCGGAACCACCTGCTCGACTCGCCAGAACCACCTGCCGATCACGCAAAAATCACCTGCCGGCTACGCCACAACCAGTTGGTGAACACTTTGGAATCACCTGCCACGCTTGCTGGAACCACCTGCCGGTCATGCCAAAATCACCTGCCAACTACGCCAGAACCGCTTGGCGGACACTGCGGAAACACCTGTCGGGCCGGCTGGAACCACATCTCAGACGTGCCAGGAACGTGTTCATGAGATGCTGGTACCACACCCCGAACAGACGGATACCACCTGCCAGAACCGCCTGAACCACCTGCCGAGCACGCCGGAACCACCTGCTTGACTCACCGGTACCACCTCCCTGACACGCCAAAATCACCTGCTGGGTATGCCACAACCACTTGGCGGACACTCCGGAATCATCTGCCGGACATGCCGGAACCAGCTCTCAGACACACCAGAACCAAGTGCCGGAGACGCCGGAAGCACCTGCCGAGCATGCCGGAGCCACCTGCTCGACTCGCCAGAAACACCTGCCGGACACGCCAAAATCACCTGCCGGGTATGCCAGAAGCACCTGGCGGACACTACGGAATCACCTGCCGCGCATGCCGGAACCACATCTCAGACGTGCCGGAAGCACGTGCCGGACACGCCGGAAACACCTACTGGACAGACCGGAACCACCTGCCAAGAACGCCGGAGCCACCTGTTCGACTCGCTGGAACCACCTGCCGGACAGGCCAATATCAACTGCTGGCTATGCCAGAACCACCTTGGGGACAGTCCGGGATCACCTGCCAGCCATGGCGGAACCACCTCCCAGACGTACCAGAACCACCTGCCAGAGAAGCTGGAAACACGTCCAGGACAAACTGGAACCACGTGACGGCCATGCCTGAACCACCTGCCGAGCACGGCGGAACCACCTGCCGGACGCGCCAAAATCACCTGCGGGCTACGCCAGAACCACTTGGACGACTCTCCGAAATGACCTGCCGGGCAGGTTGGAACCACCTCTCAGACGTGCCAGAAGCACGTGGCGGACAGTCCGGAATCACCTGTTGGGCATACGCAACCACCTCTGACACGTACCAGAACCACGTGCCGTGCACGCCGGAACCACCTACCGGACAGACCGGAATCAACTTTTGGGCATGCTGGAACCACCAGTCAGATGTGCCAGAAACACGTGCAGGAGACGCCGGAAGCACCTGCCGAGCACGTCGCAACCACCTGCTCAACTCGCCTGAACCACCTGCCGGACACGCCAAAATCACCTGCCCGCTACACCACCACCACTTCGGGGACAAGCCGGAATCACGTGAGGGGCATGCCGGCACAGCCTCTCAGACTGAACCTCGTGCCGGACACCACAGAACCACCTGCCGGACAGACCGGAACCACCTGCCGGACACGCCGGAACCACCGGCTCGACCCGCCGGAACGACCGCTGGACATGCAAAATCACCTGCCGGCTACGCCGGAAACACTTGGCGAACACTCCGGAATCACCTGCCGGGCATGCCGGAACCACCTCTCAGATATGCCAGAACCACGTGCCAATGACCCCGGAAGCACCTGCCGAGCACGCCGGAACCACCTGCTCGACTCGCCAGAACCACCTGCCGGACACGCAAAAATCACCTGCCGGCTATGCCACAACCAGTTGGGGAACACTTCAGAATCACCTGCCGGGCTTGCTGGAACCACCTGCCGGTCATGCCAAAATCACCTGCCAACTACGCCAGTACCACTTGGCGGACACTGTGGAAACACCTGTCGGGCCGGCCGGAACCACATCTCAGACGTGCCAGAACCATGTGCATGAGATGCTGGAACCACACCCCGAACAGACGGAAAACACCTGCCAGACCCGTCTGAACAACCTGCCGAGCACCTACCTGACATGCCCAAATCACCAGCTGGGTATTCCAGAACCACTTGGCGGACACTCCGGAATCATCTGCCGGACATGCCGGTACCAGCTCTCAGACACACCAGAACCACGTGCCGGAGACGCCGGAAGCACCTGCCGAGCATGCCGGAGCCACCTGCTCGACTCGCCAGAAACACCTGCCGCACACGCCAAAATCACCTGCCGGGTATGCCAGAACCACCTGGCGGACACTCCGAAATCACCTGCCGCGCATGCCGGAACCACCTCTCAGACGTGCCGGAAGCACGTGCCGGACACGCCGGAATCACCTACCGGACAGACCGGAACCACCTGTCGAGCACGCCGGAGCCACCTGTTCGACTCGCTGGAACCACCTGCCGGACAGGCCAATGTTAACTGCTGGCTATGCCAGAACCACCTGGGGGATGGTCCGGAATCACCTGCCAGCCATGGCGGAACCACCTCTCAGACGTACCAGAACCACCTGCCGGAGAAGCTGGAAACACGTCCTGGACAGTCTGGAACCACCTGCCGGCCAAGCCTGAACCACCTGCCAAGCACAACGGAACAACCTGCCAGACACGCCAAAATCACCTGCGAGTTATGCCAGAACCACTTGGAGGACTCTCTGGGATGACCTGCCGTGTATGCCGGAAACACCTCTCAGACGTGCCAGAACCATGTGGCGGACAGTCCGGAATCACCTGTTGGGCATGCGCAACCACCTCTGAGACGTACCAGAACCACATGCCGTGCAGGCTGGAACCACCTTCCGCACAGACCGGAATCACCTTTCGGGCATGCCGGAACCACCTGTCAGATGTGCCAGAAACACGTGCCGGAGACGCCGGAAGCACCTGCCAAGCACGTTGGAACCACCTGCTCAACTCGCCTGAACCACCTGCCGGACATGCCAAAATCACCTGCCGACTATGCCAGAACCACTTGGCGAACACTCCGGAATCACTTGCCGGGCATGCAGGAACCACCTCTCAGACATGCCAGAACCCCGTGCCAATGACCCCAGAAGCACCAGCCGAGCACGCCGGAACCACCTGCTCGACTCGCCAGAACCACCTGCCGATCACGCAAAAATCACCTGCCGGCTACGCCACAACCAGTTGGTGAACACTTTGGAATCACCTGCCACGCTTGCTGGAACCACCTGCCGGTCATGCCAAAATCACCTGCCAACTACGCCAGAACCGCTTGGCGGACACTGCGGAAACACCTGTCGTGCCGGCTGGAACCACATCTCAGACGTGCCAGAAACGTGTTCATGAGATGCTGGAACCACACCCCGAACAGACGGATACCACCTGCCAGAACCGCCTGAACCACCTGCCGAGCACGCCGGAACCACCTGCTCGACTCACCGGTACCACCTCCCTGACACGCCAGAATCACCTGCTGGGTATGCCAGAACCACTTGGCGGACACTCCGGAATCATCTGCCGGACATGCCGGAACCAGCTCTCAGACACACCAGAACCACGTGCCGGAGACGCCGGAAGCACTTGCCGAGCATGCCGGAGCCACCTGCTCGACTCGCCAGAAACACCTGCCGGACACGCCAAAATCACCTGCCGGGTATGCCAGAACCACCTGGCGGACACTACGGAATCACCTGCCGCGCATGCCTGAAGCACGTGCCAGACTCGCCGCAAACACCTACCGGACAGACCGGAACCACCTGCCAAGAACGCCGGAGCCACCTGTTCGACTCGCTGGAACCACCTGCCGGACAGGCCAATATCAACTGCTGGCTATGCCAGAACCACCTTGGGGACAGTCCGGGATCACCTGCCAGCCATGGCGGAACCACCTCTCAGACGTACCAGAACCACCTGCCGGAGAAGCTGGAAACACGTCCTGGACAGACTGGAACCACGTGACGGCCATGCCTGAACCACCTGCCGAGCACGGCGGAACCACCTGCCGGACGCGCCAAAAGCACCTGCGGGCTACGCCAGAACCACTTGGACTACTCTCCGAAATGACCTGCCGGGCATGTTGGAACCACCTCTCAGACGTGCCAGAAGCACTTGGCGAACACTCCGGAATCACCTGCCGTGCATGCCGGAACCACCTCTCAGATATGCCAGAACCACGTGCCAATGACCCCGGAAGCACCTGCCGAGCACGCCGGAACCACCTGCTCGACTCGCCAGAACCACCTGCCGGACACGCAGAAATCACCTGCCGGCTACGCCACAACCAGTTGGGGAACACTTCGGAATCACCTGCCGGGCTTGCTGGAACCACCTGCCGGTCATGCCAAAATCACCTGCCAACTACGCCAGTACCACTTGGCGGACACTGTGGAAACACCTGTCGGGCCGGCCGGAACCACATCTCAGACGTGCCAGAACCATGTGCATGAGATGCTGGAACCACACCCCGAACCGACGGAAAACACCTGCCAGACCCGTCTGAACAACCTGCCGAGCACCTACCTGACATGCCCAAATCACCAGCCGGGTATGCCAGAACCACTTGGCGGACACTCCGGAATCATCTGCCGGACATGCCGGAACCAGCTCTCAGACACACCAGAACCACGTGCCGGAGACGCCGGAAGCACCTGCCGAGCATGCCGGAGCCACCTGCTCGACTCGCCAGAAACACCAGCCGATCATTCAAAAATCACCAGCCGGCTACGCCACAACCATTTGGTGAACACTTTGGAATCACCTGCCAGGCTTGCTGGAACCACCTGCCGGTCATGCCAAAATCACCTGACAACTACGCCAGAACCGCTTGGCGGACACTGCGGAAACACCTGTCGGACCGGCTGGAACCACATCTCAGACGTGCCAGAAACGTGTTCATGAGATGCTGGAACCACACCCCGAACAGACGGATACCACCTGCCAGAACCGCCTGAACCACCTGCCGAGCACGCCGGAACCACCTGCTCGACTCACCGGTACCACCTCCCTGACACGCCAAAATCACCTGCTGGGTATGCCACAACCACTTGGCGGACACTCCGGAATCATCTGCCGGACATGCCGGAACCAGCTCTCAGACACACCAGAACCAAGTGCCGGAGACGCCGGAAGCACCTGCCGAGCATGCCGGAGCCACCTGCTCGACTCGCCAGAAACACCTGCCGGACACGCCAAAATCACCTGCCGGGTATGCCAGAAGCACCTGGCGGACACTACGGAATCACCTGCCGCGCATGCCGGAACCACCTCTCAGACGTGCCGGAAGCACGTGCCGGACACGCCGGAAACACCTACCGGACAGACCGGAACCACCTGCCAAGAACGCCGGAGCCACCTGTTCGACTCGCTGGAACCACCTGCCGGACAGGCCAATATCAACTGCTGGCTATTCCAGAACCGCCTGGGGGACAGTCCGGGATCACCTGCCAGCCCTGGCGGAACCACCTCTCAGACGTACCAGAACCACCTGCCGGAGAAGCTGGAAACACGTCCTGGACAGTCTGGAACCACCTGCCGGCCAAGCCTGAACCACCTGCCAAGCACCACGGAACAACCTGCCAGACACGCCAAAATCACCTGCGTGTTATGCCAGAACCACTTGGAGGACTCTCTGGGATGACCTGCCGGGCATGCCGGAACCACCTCTCAGACGTGCCAGAACCATGTGGCGGACAGTCCGGAATCACCTGTTGGGCATGCGCAACCACCTCTGAGACGTACCAGAACCACATGCCGTGCAGGCTGGAACCACCTACCGGACAGACCGGAATCACCTTTCGGGCATGCCGGAACCACCTGTCAGATGTGCCAGAAACACGTGCCGGAGACGCCGGAAGCACCTGCCAAGCACGTTGGAACCACCTGCTCAACTCGCCTGAACCACCTGCCGGACATGCCAAAATCACCTGCCGACTATGCCAGAACCACTTGGCGAACACTCCGGAATCACTTGCCGGGCATGCAGGAACCACCTCTCAGACATGCCAGAACCCCGTGCCAATGACCCCGGAAGCACCAGCCGAGCAGGCCGGAACCACCTGCTCGACTCGCCAGAACCACCTGCCGATCACGCAAAAATCACCTGCCGGCTACGCCACAACCAGTTGGTGAACACTTTGGAATCACCTGCCAGGCTTGCTGGAACCACCTGCCGGTCATGCCAAAATCACCTGCCAACTACGCCAGAACCGCTTGGCGGACACTGCGGAAACACCTGTCGGGCCGGCTGGAACCACATCTCAGACGTGCCAGGAACGTGTTCATGAGATGCTGGTACCACACCCCGAACAGACGGATACCACCTGCCAGAACCGCCTGAACCACCTGCCGAGCACGCCGGAACCACCTGCTCGACTCACCGGTACCACCTCCCTGACACGCCAGAATCACCTGCTGGGTATGCCAGAACCACTTGGCGGACACTCCGGAATCATCTGCCGGACATGCCGGAACCAGCTCTCAGACACACCAGAACCACGTGCCGGAGACGCCGGAAGCACTTGCCGAGCATGCCGGAGCCACCTGCTCGACTCGCCAGAAACACCTGCCGGACACGCCAAAATCACCTGCCGGGTATGCCAGAACCACCTGGCGGACACTACGGAATCACCTGCCGCGCATGCCTGAAGCACGTGCCAGACTCGCCGCAAACACCTACCGGACAGACCGGAACCACCTGCCAAGAACGCCGGAGCCACCTGTTCGACTCGCTGGAACCACCTGCCGGACAGGCCAATATCAACTGCTGGCTATGCCAGAACCACCTTGGGGACAGTCCGGGATCACCTGCCAGCCATGGCGGAACCACCTCTCAGACGTACCAGAACCACCTGCCGGAGAAGCTGGAAACACGTCCTGGACAGACTGGAACCACGTGACGGCCATGCCTGAACCACCTGCCGAGCACGGCGGAACCACCTGCCGGACGCGCCAAAAGCACCTGCGGGCTACGCCAGAACCACTTGGACTACTCTCCGAAATGACCTGCCGGGCATGTTGGAACCACCTCTCAGACGTGCCAGAAGCACTTGGCGAACACTCCGGAATCACCTGCCGTGCATGCCGGAACCACCTCTCAGATATGCCAGAACCACGTGCCAATGACCCCGGAAGCACCTGCCGAGCACGCCGGAACCACCTGCTCGACTCGCCAGAACCACCTGCCGGACACGCAGAAATCACCTGCCGGCTACGCCACAACCAGTTGGGGAACACTTCGGAATCACCTGCCGGGCTTGCTGGAACCACCTGCCGGTCATGCCAAAATCACCTGCCAACTACGCCAGTACCACTTGGCGGACACTGTGGAAACACCTGTCGGGCCGGCCGGAACCACATCTCAGACGTGCCAGAACCATGTGCATGAGATGCTGGAACCACACCCCGAACCGACGGAAAACACCTGCCAGACCCGTCTGAACAACCTGCCGAGCACCTACCTGACATGCCCAAATCACCAGCCGGGTATGCCAGAACCACTTGGCGGACACTCCGGAATCATCTGCCGGACATGCCGGAACCAGCTCTCAGACACACCAGAACCACGTGCCGGAGACGCCGGAAGCACCTGCCGAGCATGCCGGAGCCACCTGCTCGACTCGCCAGAAACACCAGCCGATCATTCAAAAATCACCAGCCGGCTACGCCACAACCATTTGGTGAACACTTTGGAATCACCTGCCAGGCTTGCTGGAACCACCTGCCGGTCATGCCAAAATCACCTGACAACTACGCCAGAACCGCTTGGCGGACACTGCGGAAACACCTGTCGGACCGGCTGGAACCACATCTCAGACGTGCCAGAAACGTGTTCATGAGATGCTGGAACCACACCCCGAACAGACGGATACCACCTGCCAGAACCGCCTGAACCACCTGCCGAGCACGCCGGAACCACCTGCTCGACTCACCGGTACCACCTCCCTGACACGCCAAAATCACCTGCTGGGTATGCCAGAACCACTTGGCGGACACTCCGGAATCATCTGCCGGACATGCCGGAACCAGCTCTCAGACACACCAGAACCAAGTGCCGGAGACGCCGGAAGCACCTGCCGAGCATGCCGGAGCCACCTGCTCGACTCGCCAGAAACACCTGCCGGACACGCCAAAATCACCTGCCGGGTATGCCAGAAGCACCTGGCGGACACTACGGAATCACCTGCCGCGCATGCCGGAACCACCTCTCAGACGTGCCGGAAGCACGTGCCGGACACGCCGGAAACACCTACCGGACAGACCGGAACCACCTGCCAAGAACGCCGGAGCCACCTGTTCGACTCGCTGGAACCACCTGCCGGACAGGCCAATATCAACTGCTGGCTATTCCAGAACCGCCTGGGGGACAGTCCGGGATCACCTGCCAGCCCTGGCGGAACCACCTCTCAGACGTACCAGAACCACCTGCCGGAGAAGCTGGAAACACGTCCTGGACAGTCTGGAACCACCTGCCGGCCAAGCCTGAACCACCTGCCAAGCACCACGGAACAACCTGCCAGACACGCCAAAATCACCTGCGTGTTATGCCAGAACCACTTGGAGGACTCTCTGGGATGACCTGCCGGGCATGCCGGAACCACCTCTCAGACGTGCCAGAACCATGTGGCGGACAGTCCGGAATCACCTGTTGGGCATGCGCAACCACCTCTGAGACGTACCAGAACCACATGCCGTGCAGGCTGGAACCACCTTCCGCACAGACCGGAATCACCTTTCGGGCATGCCGGAACCACCTGTCAGATGTGCCAGAAACACGTGCCGGAGACGCCGGAAGCACCTGCCAAGCACGTTGGAACCACCTGCTCAACTCGCCTGAACCACCTGCCGGACATGCCAAAATCACCTGCCGACTATGCCAGAACCACTTGGCGAACACTCCGGAATCACTTGCCGGGCATGCAGGAACCACCTCTCAGACATGCCAGAACCCCGTGCCAATGACCCCGGAAGCACCAGCCGAGCAGGCCGGAACCACCTGCTCGACTCGCCAGAACCACCTGCCGATCACGCAAAAATCACCTGCCGGCTACGCCACAACCAGTTGGTGAACACTTTGGAATCACCTGCCAGGCTTGCTGGAACCACCTGCCGGTCATGCCAAAATCACCTGCCAACTACGCCAGAACCGCTTGGCGGACACTGCGGAAACACCTGTCGGGCCGGCTGGAACCACATCTCAGACGTGCCAGGAACGTGTTCATGAGATGCTGGTACCACACCCCGAACAGACGGATACCACCTGCCAGAACCGCCTGAACCACCTGCCGAGCACGCCGGAACCACCTGCTCGACTCACCGGTACCACCTCCCTGACACGCCAAAATCACCTGCTGGGTATGCCACAACCACTTGGCGGACACTCCGGAATCATCTGCCGGACATGCCGGAACCAGCTCTCAGACACACCAGAACCAAGTGCCGGAGACGCCGGAAGCACCTGCCGAGCATGCCGGAGCCACCTGCTCGACTCGCCAGAAACACCTGCCGGACACGCCAAAATCACCTGCCGGGTATGCCAGAAGCACCTGGCGGACACTACGGAATCACCTGCCGCGCATGCCGGAACCACCTCTCAGACGTGCCGGAAGCACGTGCCGGACACGCCGGAAACACCTACTGGACAGACCGGAACCACCTGTCGAGCACGCCAGAGCCACCTGTTCGACTCGCTGGAACCACCTGCCGGACAGGCCAATATCAACTGCTGGCTATGCCAGAACCACCTTGGGGACAGTCCGGGATCACCTGCCAGCCATGGCGGAACCACCTCCCAGACGTACCAGAACCACCTGCCGGAGAAGCTGGAAACACGTCCAGGACAAACTGGAACCACGTGACGGCCATGCCTGAACCACCTGCCGAGCACGGCGGAACCACCTGCCGGACGCGCCAAAATCACCTGCGGGCTACGCCAGAACCACTTGGACGACTCTCCGAAATGACCTGCCGGGCAGGTTGGAACCACCTCTCAGACGTGCCAGAAGCACGTGGCGGACAGTCCGGAATCACCTGTTGGGCATACGCAACCACCTCTGACACGTACCAGAACCACGTGCCGTGCACGCCGGAACCACCTACCGGACAGACCGGAATCAACTTTTGGGCATGCTGGAACCCCCAGTCAGATGTGCCAGAAACACGTGCAGGAGACGCCGGAAGCACCTGCCGAGCACGTCGCAACCACCTGCTCAACTCGCCTGAACCACCTGCCGGACACGCCAAAATCACCTGCCCGCTACACCACCACCACTTCGGGGACAAGCCGGAATCACGTGAGGGGCATGCCGGCACAGCCTCTCAGACTGAACCTCGTGCCGGACACCACAGAACCACCTGCCGGACAGACCGGAACCACCTGCCGGACACGCCGGAACCACCGGCTCGACCCGCCGGAACGACCGCTGGACATGCAAAATCACCTGCCGGCTACGCCGGAAACACTTGGCGAACACTCCGGAATCACCTGCCGGGCATGCCGGAACCACCTCTCAGATATGCCAGAACCACGTGCCAATGACCCCGGAAGCACCTGCCGAGCACGCCGGAACCACCTGCTCGACTCGCCAGAACCACCTGCCGGACACGCAAAAATCACCTGCCGGCTATGCCACAACCAGTTGGGGAACACTTCGGAATCACCTGCCGGGCTTGCTGGAACCACCTGCCGGTCATGCCAAAATCACCTGCCAACTACGCCAGTACCACTTGGCGGACACTGTGGAAACACCTGTCGGGCCGGCCGGAACCACATCTCAGACGTGCCAGAACCATGTGCATGAGATGCTGGAACCACACCCCGAACAGACGGAAAACACCTGCCAGACCCGTCTGAACAACCTGCCGAGCACCTACCTGACATGCCCAAATCACCAGCTGGGTATTCCAGAACCACTTGGCGGACACTCCGGAATCATCTGCCGGACATGCCGGTACCAGCTCTCAGACACACCAGAACCACGTGCCGGAGACGCCGGAAGCACCTGCCGAGCATGCCGGAGCCACCTGCTCGACTCGCCAGAAACACCTGCCGCACACGCCAAAATCACCTGCCGGGTATGCCAGAACCACCTGGCGGACACTCCGAAATCACCTGCCGCGCATGCCGGAACCACCTCTCAGACGTGCCGGAAGCACGTGCCGGACACGCCGGAATCACCTACGGGACAGACCGGAACCACCTGTCGAGCACGCCGGAGCCACCTGTTCGACTCGCTGGAACCACCTGCCGGACAGGCCAATGTTAACTGCTGGCTATGCCAGAACCACCTGGGGGATGGTCCGGAATCACCTGCCAGCCATGGCGGAACCACCTCTCAGACGTACCAGAACCACCTGCCGGAGAAGCTGGAAACACGTCCTGGACAGTCTGGAACCACCTGCCGGCCAAGCCTGAACCACCTGCCAAGCACAACGGAACAACCTGCCAGACACGCCAAAATCACCTGCGAGTTATGCCAGAACCACTTGGAGGACTCTCTGGGATGACCTGCCGTGTATGCCGGAAACACCTCTCAGACGTGCCAGAACCATGTGGCGGACAGTCCGGAATCACCTGTTGGGCATGCGCAACCACCTCTGAGACGTACCAGAACCACATGCCGTGCAGGCTGGAACCACCTTCCGCACAGACCGGAATCACCTTTCGGGCATGCCGGAACCACCTGTCACATGTGCCAGAAACACGTGCCGTAGACGCCGGAAGCACCTGCCAAGCACGTTGGAACCACCTGCTCAACTCGCCTGAACCACCTGCCGGACATGCCAAAATCACCTGCCGACTATGCCAGAACCACTTGGCGAACACTCCGGAATCACTTGCCGGGCATGCAGGAACCACCTCTCAGACATGCCAGAACCCTGTGCCAATGACCCCAGAAGCACCAGCCGAGCACGCCGGAACCACCTGCTCGACTCGCCAGAACCACCTGCCGATCACGCAAAAATCACCTGCCGGCTACGCCACAACCAGTTGGTGAACACTTTGGAATCACCTGCCACGCTTGCTGGAACCACCTGCCGGTCATGCCAAAATCACCTGCCAACTACGCCAGAACCGCTTGGCGGACACTGCGGAAACACCTGTCGTGCCGGCTGGAACCACATCTCAGACGTGCCAGAAACGTGTTCATGAGATGCTGGAACCACACCCCGAACAGACGGATACCACCTGCCAGAACCGCCTGAACCACCTGCCGAGCACGCCGGAACCACCTGCTCGACTCACTGGTACCACCTCCCTGACACGCCAGAATCACCTGCTGGGTATGCCAGAACCACTTGGCGGACACTCCGGAATCATCTGCCGGACATGCCGGAACCAGCTCTCAGACACACCAGAACCAAGTGCCGGAGACGCCGGAAGCACTTGCCGAGCATGCCGGAGCCACCTGCTCGACTCGCCAGAAACACCTGCCGGACACGCCAAAATCACCTGCCGGGTATGCCAGAACCACCTGGCGGACACTACGGAATCACCTGCCGCGCATGCCTGAAGCACGTGCCAGACTCGCCGCAAACACCTACCGGACAGACCGGAACCACCTGCCAAGAACGCCGGAGCCACCTGTTCGACTCGCTGGAACCACCTGCCGGACAGGCCAATATCAACTGCTGGCTATGCCAGAACCACCTTGGGGACAGTCCGGGATCACCTGCCAGCCATGGCGGAACCACCTCTCAGACGTACCAGAACCACCTGCCGGAGAAGCTGGAAACACGTCCTGGACAGACTGGAACCACGTGACGGCCATGCCTGAACCACCTGCCGAGCACGGCGGAACCACCTGCCGGACGCGCCAAAAGCACCTGCGGGCTACGCCAGAACCACTTGGACTACTCTCCGAAATGACCTGCCGGGCATGTTGGAACCACCTCTCAGACGTGCCAGAAGCACTTGGCGAACACTCCGGAATCACCTGCCGTGCATGCCGGAACCACCTCTCAGATATGCCAGAACCACGTGCCAATGACCCCGGAAGCACCTGCCGAGCACGCCGGAACCACCTGCTCGACTCGCCAGAACCACCTGCCGGACACGCAGAAATCACCTGCCGGCTACGCCACAACCAGTTGGGGAACACTTCGGAATCACCTGCCGGGCTTGCTGGAACCACCTGCCGGTTATGCCAAAATCACCTGCCAACTACGCCAGTACCACTTGGCGGACACTGTGGAAACACCTGTCGGGCCGGCCGGAACCACATCTCAGACGTGCCAGAACCATGTGCATGAGATGCTGGAACCACACCCCGAACCGACGGAAAACACCTGCCAGACCCGTCTGAACAACCTGCCGAGCACCTACCTGACATGCCCAAATCACCAGCCGGGTATGCCAGAACCACTTGGCGGACACTCCGGAATCATCTGCCGGACATGCCGGAACCAGCTCTCAGACACACCAGAACCACGTGCCGGAGACGCCGGAAGCACCTGCCGAGCATGCCGGAGCCACCTGCTCGACTCGCCAGAAACACCAGCCGATCATTCAAAAATCACCAGCCGGCTACGCCACAACCATTTGGTGAACACTTTGGAATCACCTGCCAGGCTTGCTGGAACCACCTGCCGGTCATGCCAAAATCACCTGACAACTACGCCAGAACCGCTTGGCGGACACTGCGGAAACACCTGTCGGGCCGGCTGGAACCACATCTCAGACGTGCCAGAAACGTGTTCATGAGATGCTGGAACCACACCCCGAACAGACGGATACCACCTGCCAGAACCGCCTGAACCACCTGCTGAGCACGCCGGAACCACCTGCTCGACTCACCGGTACCACCTCCCTGACACGCCAAAATCACCTGCCGGGTATGCCAGAACCACCGGGCGGACACTACGGAATCACCTGCCGCGCATGCCGGAACCACCTCTCAGACGTGCCGGAAGCACGTGCCGGACACGCCGGAAACACCTACCGGACAGACCGGAACCACCTGCCAAGAACGCCGGAGCCACCTGTTCGACTCGCTGGAACCACCTGCCGGACAGGCCAATATCAACTGCTGGCTATGCCAGAGCCGCCTGGGGGACAGTCTGGGATCACCTGCCAGCCATGGCGGAACCACCTCTCAGACGTACCAGAACCACCTGCGGGAGAAGCTGGAAACACGTCCTGGACAGACTGGAACCACGTGACGGCCATGCCTGAACCACCTGCCGAGCACGGCGGAACCACCTGCCGGACACGCCAAAATCACCTGCGGGCTACGCCAGAACGACTTGGACGACTCTCCGAAATGACCTGCCGGGCATGTTGGAACCACCTCTCAGACGTGCCAGAAGCACGTGGCGGACAGTCCGGAATCACCTCTTGGGCATACGCAACCACCTCTGAGACGTATGAGAACCACGTGCTGTGCACGCCGGAACCACCTACCGGACAGACCGGAATCAACTTTTGGGCATGCCGGAACCACCAGTCAGATGTGCCAGAAACACGTGCCGGAGACGCCGGAAGCACCTGCCGAGCACGTCGCAACCACCTGCTCAACTCGCCTGAACCACCTGCCAGACACGCCAAAATCACCTGCCCGCTACACCAGCACCACTTCGGGGACAAGCCGGAATCACGTGAGGGGCATGCCGGCACAGCCTCTCAGACTTAACCTCGTGCCGGACACCACAGAACCACCTGCCGGACAGACCGGAACCACCTGCCGGACACGCCGGAACCACCGGCTCGACCCACCGGAACGACCGCTGGACATGCAAACTCACCTGCCGGCTACGCCGGAAACACTTGGCGAACACTCCGGAATCACCTGCCGGGCATGCCGGAACCACCTCTCAGATATGCCAGAACCACGTGCCAATGACCCCGGAAGCACCTGCCGAGCACGCCGGAACCACCTGCTCGACTCGCCAGAACCACCTGCCGGACACGCAGAAATCACCTGCCGGCTACGCCACAACCAGTTGGGGAACACTTCGGAATCACCTGCCGGGCTTGCTGGAACCACCTGCCGGTCATGCCAAAATCACCTGCCAACTACGCCAGTACCACTTGGCGGACACTGTGGAAACACCTGTCGGGCCGGCCGGAACCACATCTCAGACGTGCCAGAACCATGTGCATGAGATGCTGGAACCACACCCCGAACCGACGGAAAACACCTGCCAGACCCGTCTGAACAACCTGCCGAGCACCTACCTGACATGCCCAAATCACCAGCTGGGTATTCCAGAACCACTTGGCGGACACTCCGGAATCATCTGCCGGACATGCCGGTACCAGCTCTCAGACACACCAGAACCACGTGCCGGAGACGCCGGAAGCACCTGCCGAGCATGCCGGAGCCACCTGCTCGACTCGCCAGAAACACCTGCCGGACACGCCAAAATCACCTGCCGGGTATGCCAGAACCACCTGGCGGACACTCCGAAATCACCTGCCGCGCATGCCGGAACCACCTCTCAGACGTGCCGGAAGCACGTGCCGGACACGCCGGAATCACCTACGGGACAGACCGGAACCACCTGTCGAGCACGCCGGAGCCACCTGTTCGACTCGCTGGAACCACCTGCCGGACAGGCCAATGTTAACTGCTGGCTATGCCAGAACCACCTGGGGGATGGTCCGGAATCACCTGCCAGCCATGGCGGAACCACCTCTCAGACGTACCAGAACCACCTGCCGGAGAAGCTGGAAACACGTCCTGGACAGTCTGGAACCACCTGCCGGCCAAGCCTGAACCACCTGCCAAGCACAACGGAACAACCTGCCAGACACGCCAAAATCACCTGCGAGTTATGCCAGAACCACTTGGAGGACTCTCTGGGATGACCTGCCGTGTATGCCGGAAACACCTCTCAGACGTGCCAGAACCATGTGGCGGACAGTCCGGAATCACCTGTTGGGCATGCGCAACCACCTCTGAGACGTACCAGAACCACATGCCGTGCAGGCTGGAACCACCTTCCGCACAGACCGGAATCACCTTTCGGGCATGCCGGAACCACCTGTCAGATGTGCCAGAAACACGTGCCGGAGACGCCGGAAGCACCTGCCAAGCACGTTGGAACCACCTGCTCAACTCGCCTGAACCACCTGCCGGACATGCCAAAATCACCTGCCGACTATGCCAGAACCACTTGGCGAACACTCCGGAATCACTTGCCGGGCATGCAGGAACCACCTCTCAGACATGCCAGAACCCCGTGCCAATGACCCCAGAAGCACCAGCCGAGCACGCCGGAACCACCTGCTCGACTCGCCAGAACCACCTGCCGATCACGCAAAAATCACCTGCCGGCTACGCCACAACCAGTTGGTGAACACTTTGGAATCACCTGCCACGCTTGCTGGAACCACCTGCCGGTCATGCCAAAATCACCTGCCAACTACGCCAGAACCGCTTGGCGGACACTGCGGAAACACCTGTCGTGCCGGCTGGAACCACATCTCAGACGTGCCAGAAACGTGTTCATGAGATGCTGGAACCACACCCCGAACAGACGGATACCACCTGCCAGAACCGCCTGAACCACCTGCCGAGCACGCCGGAACCACCTGCTCGACTCACCGGTACCACCTCCCTGACACGCCAGAATCACCTGCTGGGTATGCCAGAACCACTTGGCGGACACTCCGGAATCATCTGCCGGACATGCCGGAACCAGCTCTCAGACACACCAGAACCACGTGCCGGAGACGCCGGAAGCACTTGCCGAGCATGCCGGAGCCACCTGCTCGACTCGCCAGAAACACCTGCCGGACACGCCAAAATCACCTGCCGGGTATGCCAGAACCACCTGGCGGACACTACGGAATCACCTGCCGCGCATGCCTGAAGCACGTGCCAGACTCGCCGCAAACACCTACCGGACAGACCGGAACCACCTGCCAAGAACGCCGGAGCCACCTGTTCGACTCGCTGGAACCACCTGCCGGACAGGCCAATATCAACTGCTGGCTATGCCAGAACCACCTTGGGGACAGTCCGGGATCACCTGCCAGCCATGGCGGAACCACCTCTCAGACGTACCAGAACCACCTGCCGGAGAAGCTGGAAACACGTCCTGGACAGACTGGAACCACGTGACGGCCATGCCTGAACCACCTGCCGAGCACGGCGGAACCACCTGCCGGACGCGCCAAAAGCACCTGCGGGCTACGCCAGAACCACTTGGACTACTCTCCGAAATGACCTGCCGGGCATGTTGGAACCACCTCTCAGACGTGCCAGAAGCACTTGGCGAACACTCCGGAATCACCTGCCGTGCATGCCGGAACCACCTCTCAGATATGCCAGAACCACGTGCCAATGACCCCGGAAGCACCTGCCGAGCACGCCGGAACCACCTGCTCGACTCGCCAGAACCACCTGCCGGACACGCAGAAATCACCTGCCGGCTACGCCACAACCAGTTGGGGAACACTTCGGAATCACCTGCCGGCCTTGCTGGAACCACCTGCCGGTCATGCCAAAATCACCTGCCAACTACGCCAGTACCACTTGGCGGACACTGTGGAAACACCTGTCGGGCCGGCCGGAACCACATCTCAGACGTGCCAGAACCATGTGCATGAGATGCTGGAACCACACCCCGAACCGACGGAAAACACCTGCCAGACCCGTCTGAACAACCTGCCGAGCACCTACCTGACATGCCCAAATCACCAGCCGGGTATGCCAGAACCACTTGGCGGACACTCCGGAATCATCTGCCGGACATGCCGGAACCAGCTCTCAGACACACCAGAACCACGTGCCGGAGACGCCGTAAGCACCTGCCGAGCATGCCGGAGCCACCTGCTCGACTCGCCAGAAACACCAGCCGATCATTCAAAAATCACCAGCCGGCTACGCCACAACCATTTGGTGAACACTTTGGAATCACCTGCCAGGCTTGCTGGAACCACCTGCCGGTCATGCCAAAATCACCTGACAACTACGCCAGAACCGCTTGGCGGACACTGCGGAAACACCTGTCGGGCCGGCTGGAACCACATCTCAGACGTGGCAGAAACGTGTTCATGAGATGCTGGAACCACACCCCGAACAGACGGATACCACCTGCCAGAACCGCCTGAACCACCTGCCGAGCACGCCGGAACCACCTGCTCGACTCACCGGTACCACCTCCCTGACACGCCAAAATCACCTGCTGGGTATGCCAGAACCACTTGGCGGACACTCCGGAATCATCTGCCGGACATGCCGGAACCAGCTCTCAGACACACCAGAACCAAGTGCCGGAGACGCCGGAAGCACCTGCCGAGCATGCCGGAGCCACCTGCTCGACTCTCCAGAAACACCTGCCGGACACGCCAAAATCACCTGCCGGGTATGCCAGAACCACCGGGCGGACACTACGGAATCACCTGCCGCGCATGCCGGAACCACCTCTCAGACGTGCCGGAAGCACGTGCCGGACACGCCGGAAACACCTACCGGACAGACCGGAACCACCTGCCAAGAACGCCGGAGCCACCTATTCGACTCGCTGGAACCACCTGCCGGACAGGCCAATATCAACTGCTGGCTATGCCAGAGCCGCCTGGGGGACAGTCCGGGATCACCTGCCAGCCATGGCGGAACCACCTCTCAGACGTACCAGAACCACCTGCGGGAGAAGCTGGAAACACGTCCTGGACAGACTGGAACCACGTGACGGCCATGCCTGAACCACCTGCCGAGCACGGCGGAACCACCTGCCGGACACGCCAAAATCACCTGCGGGCTACGCCAGAACGACTTGGACGACTCTCCGAAATGACCTGCCGGGCATGTTGGAACCACCTCTCAGACGTGCCAGAAGCACGTGGCGGACAGTCCGGAATCACCTCTTGGGCATACGCAACCACCTCTGAGACGTATGAGAACCACGTGCCGTGCACGCCGGAACCACCTACCGGACAGACCGGAATCAACTTTTGGGCATGCCGGAACCACCAGTCAGATGTGCCAGAAACACGTGCCGGAGACGCCGGAAGCACCTGCCGAGCACGTCGCAACCACCTGCTCAACTCGCCTGAACCACCTGCCGGACACGCCAAAATCACCTGCCCGCTACACCAGCACCACTTCGGGGACAAGCCGGAATCACGTGAGGGGCATGCCGGCACAGCCTCTCAGACTTAACCTCGTGCCGGACACCACAGAACCACCTGCCGGACAGACCGGAACCACCTGCCGGACACGCCGGAACCACCGGCTCGACCCACCGGAACGACCGCTGGACATGCAAACTCACCTGCCGGCTACGCCGGAAACACTTGGCGAACACTCCGGAATCACCTGCCGGGCATGCCGGAACCACCTCTCAGATATGCCAGAACCACGTGCCAATGACCCCGGAAGCACCTGCCGAGCACGCCGGAACCACCTGCTCGACTCGCCAGAACCACCTGCCGGACACGCAAAAATCACCTGCCGGCTATGCCACAACCAGTTGGGGAACACTTCGGAATCACCTGCCGGGCTTGCTGGAACCACCTGCCGGTCATGCCAAAATCACCTGCCAACTACGCCAGTACCACTTGGCGGACACTGTGGAAACACCTGTCGGGCCGGCCGGAACCACATCTCAGACGTGCCAGAACCATGTGCATGAGATGCTGGAACCACACCCCGAACAGACGGAAAACACCTGCCAGACCCGTCTGAACAACCTGCCGAGCACCTACCTGACATGCCCAAATCACCAGCTGGGTATTCCAGAACCACTTGGCGGACACTCCGGAATCATCTGCCGGACATGCCGGTACCAGCTCTCAGACACACCAGAACCACGTGCCGGAGACGCCGGAAGCACCTGCCGAGCATGCCGGAGCCACCTGCTCGACTCGCCAGAAACACCTGCCGGACACGCCAAAATCACCTGCCGGGTATGCCAGAACCACCTGGCGGACACTCCGAAATCACCTGCCGCGCATGCCGGAACCACCTCTCAGACGTGCCGGAAGCACGTGCCGGACACGCCGGAATCACCTACGGGACAGACCGGAACCACCTGTCGAGCACGCCGGAGCCACCTGTTCGACTCGCTGGAACCACCTGCCGGACAGGCCAATGTTAACTGCTGGCTATGCCAGAACCACCTGGGGGATGGTCCGGAATCACCTGCCAGCCATGGCGGAACCACCTCTCAGACGTACCAGAACCACCTGCCGGAGAAGCTGGAAACACGTCCTGGACAGTCTGGAACCACCTGCCGGCCAAGCCTGAACCACCTGCCAAGCACAACGGAACAACCTGCCAGACACGCCAAAATCACCTGCGAGTTATGCCAGAACCACTTGGAGGACTCTCTGGGATGACCTGCCGTGTATGCCGGAAACACCTCTCAGACGTGCCAGAACCATGTGGCGGACAGTCCGGAATCACCTGTTGGGCATGCGCAACCACCTCTGAGACGTACCAGAACCACATGCCGTGCAGGCTGGAACCACCTTCCGCACAGACCGGAATCACCTTTCGGGCATGCCGGAACCACCTGTCAGATGTGCCAGAAACACGTGCCGGAGACGCCGGAAGCACCTGCCAAGCACGTTGGAACCACCTGCTCAACTCGCCTGAACCACCTGCCGGACATGCCAAAATCACCTGCCGACTATGCCAGAACCACTTGGCGAACACTCCGGAATCACTTGCCGGGCATGCAGGAACCACCTCTCAGACATGCCAGAACCCCGTGCCAATGACCCCAGAAGCACCAGCCGAGCACGCCGGAACCACCTGCTCGACTCGCCAGAACCACCTGCCGATCACGCAAAAATCACCTGCCGGCTACGCCACAACCAGTTGGTGAACACTTTGGAATCACCTGCCACGCTTGCTGGAACCACCTGCCGGTCATGCCAAAATCACCTGCCAACTACGCCAGAACCGCTTGGCGGACACTGCGGAAACACCTGTCGTGCCGGCTGGAACCACATCTCAGACGTGCCAGAAACGTGTTCATGAGATGCTGGAACCACACCCCGAACAGACGGATACCACCTGCCAGAACCGCCTGAACCACCTGCCGAGCACGCCGGAACCACCTGCTCGACTCACCGGTACCACCTCCCTGACACGCCAGAATCACCTGCTGGGTATGCCAGAACCACTTGGCGGACACTCCGGAATCATCTGCCGGACATGCCGGAACCAGCTCTCAGACACACCAGAACCACGTGCCGGAGACGCCGGAAGCACTTGCCGAGCATGCCGGAGCCACCTGCTCGACTCGCCAGAAACACCTGCCGGACACGCCAAAATCACCTGCCGGGTATGCCAGAACCACCTGGCGGACACTACGGAATCACCTGCCGCGCATGCCTGAAGCACGTGCCAGACTCGCCGCAAACACCTACCGGACAGACCGGAACCACCTGCCAAGAACGCCGGAGCCACCTGTTCGACTCGCTGGAACCACCTGCCGGACAGGCCAATATCAACTGCTGGCTATGCCAGAACCACCTTGGGGACAGTCCGGGATCACCTGCCAGCCATGGCGGAACCACCTCTCAGACGTACCAGAACCACCTGCCGGAGAAGCTGGAAACACGTCCTGGACAGACTGGAACCACGTGACGGCCATGCCTGAACCACCTGCCGAGCACGGCGGAACCACCTGCCGGACGCGCCAAAAGCACCTGCGGGCTACGCCAGAACCACTTGGACTACTCTCCGAAATGACCTGCCGGGCATGTTGGAACCACCTCTCAGACGTGCCAGAAGCACTTGGCGAACACTCCGGAATCACCTGCCGTGCATGCCGGAACCACCTCTCAGATATGCCAGAACCACGTGCCAATGACCCCGGAAGCACCTGCCGAGCACGCCGGAACCACCTGCTCGACTCGCCAGAACCACCTGCCGGACACGCAGAAATCACCTGCCGGCTACGCCACAACCAGTTGGGGAACACTTCGGAATCACCTGCCGGGCTTGCTGGAACCACCTGCCGGTTATGCCAAAATCACCTGCCAACTACGCCAGTACCACTTGGCGGACACTGTGGAAACACCTGTCGGGCCGGCCGGAACCACATCTCAGACGTGCCAGAACCATGTGCATGAGATGCTGGAACCACACCCCGAACCGACGGAAAACACCTGCCAGACCCGTCTGAACAACCTGCCGAGCACCTACCTGACATGCCCAAATCACCAGCCGGGTATGCCAGAACCACTTGGCGGACACTCCGGAATCATCTGCCGGACATGCCGGAACCAGCTCTCAGACACACCAGAACCACGTGCCGGAGACGCCGGAAGCACCTGCCGAGCATGCCGGAGCCACCTGCTCGACTCGCCAGAAACACCAGCCGATCATTCAAAAATCACCAGCCGGCTACGCCACAACCATTTGGTGAACACTTTGGAATCACCTGCCAGGCTTGCTGGAACCACCTGCCGGTCATGCCAAAATCACCTGACAACTACGCCAGAACCGCTTGGCGGACACTGCGGAAACACCTGTCGGGCCGGCTGGAACCACATCTCAGACGTGCCAGAAACGTGTTCATGAGATGCTGGAACCACACCCCGAACAGACGGATACCACCTGCCAGAACCGCCTGAACCACCTGCTGAGCACGCCGGAACCACCTGCTCGACTCACCGGTACCACCTCCCTGACACGCCAAAATCACCTGCTGGGTATGCCAGAACCACTTGGCGGACACTCCGGAATCATCTGCCGGACATGCCGGAACCAGCTCTCAGACACACCAGAACCAAGTGCCGGAGACGCCGGAAGCACCTGCCGAGCATGCCGGAGCCACCTGCTCGACTCGCCAGAAACACCTGCCGGACACGCCAAAATCACCTGCCGGGTATGCCAGAACCACCGGGCGGACACTACGGAATCACCTGCCGCGCATGCCGGAACCACCTCTCAGACGTGCCGGAAGCACGTGCCGGACACGCCGGAAACACCTACCGGACAGACCGGAACCACCTGCCAAGAACGCCGGAGCCACCTGTTCGACTCGCTGGAACCACCTGCCGGACAGGCCAATATCAACTGCTGGCTATGCCAGAGCCGCCTGGGGGACAGTCTGGGATCACCTGCCAGCCATGGCGGAACCACCTCTCAGACGTACCAGAACCACCTGCGGGAGAAGCTGGAAACACGTCCTGGACAGACTGGAACCACGTGACGGCCATGCCTGAACCACCTGCCGAGCACGGCGGAACCACCTGCCGGACACGCCAAAATCACCTGCGGGCTACGCCAGAACGACTTGGACGACTCTCCGAAATGACCTGCCGGGCATGTTGGAACCACCTCTCAGACGTGCCAGAAGCACGTGGCGGACAGTCCGGAATCACCTCTTGGGCATACGCAACCACCTCTGAGACGTATGAGAACCACGTGCTGTGCACGCCGGAACCACCTACCGGACAGACCGGAATCAACTTTTGGGCATGCCGGAACCACCAGTCAGATGTGCCAGAAACACGTGCCGGAGACGCCGGAAGCACCTGCCGAGCACGTCGCAACCACCTGCTCAACTCGCCTGAACCACCTGCCGGACACGCCAAAATCACCTGCCCGCTACACCAGCACCACTTCGGGGACAAGCCGGAATCACGTGAGGGGCATGCCGGCACAGCCTCTCAGACTTAACCTCGTGCCGGACACCACAGAACCACCTGCCGGACAGACCGGAACCACCTGCCGGACACGCCGGAACCACCGGCTCGACCCACCGGAACGACCGCTGGACATGCAAACTCACCTGCCGGCTACGCCGGAAACACTTGGCGAACACTCCGGAATCACCTGCCGGGCATGCCGGAACCACCTCTCAGATATGCCAGAACCACGTGCCAATGACCCCGGAAGCACCTGCCGAGCACGCCGGAACCACCTGCTCGACTCGCCAGAACCACCTGCCGGACACGCAGAAATCACCTGCCGGCTACGCCACAACCAGTTGGGGAACACTTCGGAATCACCTGCCGGGCTTGCTGGAACCACCTGCCGGTCATGCCAAAATCACCTGCCAACTACGCCAGTACCACTTGGCGGACACTGTGGAAACACCTGTCGGGCCGGCCGGAACCACATCTCAGACGTGCCAGAACCATGTGCATGAGATGCTGGAACCACACCCCGAACCGACGGAAAACACCTGCCAGACCCGTCTGAACAACCTGCCGAGCACCTACCTGACATGCCCAAATCACCAGCTGGGTATTCCAGAACCACTTGGCGGACACTCCGGAATCATCTGCCGGACATGCCGGTACCAGCTCTCAGACACACCAGAACCACGTGCCGGAGACGCCGGAAGCACCTGCCGAGCATGCCGGAGCCACCTGCTCGACTCGCCAGAAACACCTGCCGGACACGCCAAAATCACCTGCCGGGTATGCCAGAACCACCTGGCGGACACTCCGAAATCACCTGCCGCGCATGCCGGAACCACCTCTCAGACGTGCCGGAAGCACGTGCCGGACACGCCGGAATCACCTACGGGACAGACCGGAACCACCTGTCGAGCACGCCGGAGCCACCTGTTCGACTCGCTGGAACCACCTGCCGGACAGGCCAATGTTAACTGCTGGCTATGCCAGAACCACCTGGGGGATGGTCCGGAATCACCTGCCAGCCATGGCGGAACCACCTCTCAGACGTACCAGAACCACCTGCCGGAGAAGCTGGAAACACGTCCTGGACAGTCTGGAACCACCTGCCGGCCAAGCCTGAACCACCTGCCAAGCACAACGGAACAACCTGCCAGACACGCCAAAATCACCTGCGAGTTATGCCAGAACCACTTGGAGGACTCTCTGGGATGACCTGCCGTGTATGCCGGAAACACCTCTCAGACGTGCCAGAACCATGTGGCGGACAGTCCGGAATCACCTGTTGGGCATGCGCAACCACCTCTGAGACGTACCAGAACCACATGCCGTGCAGGCTGGAACCACCTTCCGCACAGACCGGAATCACCTTTCGGGCATGCCGGAACCACCTGTCAGATGTGCCAGAAACACGTGCCGGAGACGCCGGAAGCACCTGCCAAGCACGTTGGAACCACCTGCTCAACTCGCCTGAACCACCTGCCGGACATGCCAAAATCACCTGCCGACTATGCCAGAACCACTTGGCGAACACTCCGGAATCACTTGCCGGGCATGCAGGAACCACCTCTCAGACATGCCAGAACCCCGTGCCAATGACCCCAGAAGCACCAGCCGAGCACGCCGGAACCACCTGCTCGACTCGCCAGAACCACCTGCCGATCACGCAAAAATCACCTGCCGGCTACGCCACAACCAGTTGGTGAACACTTTGGAATCACCTGCCACGCTTGCTGGAACCACCTGCCGGTCATGCCAAAATCACCTGACAACTACGCCAGAACCGCTTGGCGGACACTGCGGAAACACCTGTCGTGCCGGCTGGAACCACATCTCAGACGTGCCAGAAACGTGTTCATGAGATGCTGGAACCACACCCCGAACAGACGGATACCACCTGCCAGAACCGCCTGAACCACCTGCCGAGCACGCCGGAACCACCTGCTCGACTCACCGGTACCACCTCCCTGACACGCCAGAATCACCTGCTGGGTATGCCAGAACCACTTGGCGGACACTCCGGAATCATCTGCCGGACATGCCGGAACCAGCTCTCAGACACACCAGAACCACGTGCCGGAGACGCCGGAAGCACTTGCCGAGCATGCCGGAGCCACCTGCTCGACTCGCCAGAAACACCTGCCGGACACGCCAAAATCACCTGCCGGGTATGCCAGAACCACCTGGCGGACACTACGGAATCACCTGCCGCGCATGCCTGAAGCACGTGCCAGACTCGCCGCAAACACCTACCGGACAGACCGGAACCACCTGCCAAGAACGCCGGAGCCACCTGTTCGACTCGCTGGAACCACCTGCCGGACAGGCCAATATCAACTGCTGGCTATGCCAGAACCACCTTGGGGACAGTCCGGGATCACCTGCCAGCCATGGCGGAACCACCTCTCAGACGTACCAGAACCACCTGCCGGAGAAGCTGGAAACACGTCCTGGACAGACTGGAACCACGTGACGGCCATGCCTGAACCACCTGCCGAGCACGGCGGAACCACCTGCCGGACGCGCCAAAAGCACCTGCGGGCTACGCCAGAACCACTTGGACTACTCTCCGAAATGACCTGCCGGGCATGTTGGAACCACCTCTCAGACGTGCCAGAAGCACTTGGCGAACACTCCGGAATCACCTGCCGTGCATGCCGGAACCACCTCTCAGATATGCCAGAACCACGTGCCAATGACCCCGGAAGCACCTGCCGAGCACGCCGGAACCACCTGCTCGACTCGCCAGAACCACCTGCCGGACACGCAGAAATCACCTGCCGGCTACGCCACAACCAGTTGGGGAACACTTCGGAATCACCTGCCGGCCTTGCTGGAACCACCTGCCGGTCATGCCAATATCACCTGCCAACTACGCCAGTACCACTTGGCGGACACTGTGGAAACACCTGTCGGGCCGGCCGGAACCACATCTCAGACGTGCCAGAACCATGTGCATGAGATGCTGGAACCACACCCCGAACCGACGGAAAACACCTGCCAGACCCGTCTGAACAACCTGCCGAGCACCTACCTGACATGCCCAAATCACCAGCCGGGTATGCCAGAACCACTTGGCGGACACTCCGGAATCATCTGCCGGACATGCCGGAACCAGCTCTCAGACACACCAGAACCACGTGCCGGAGACGCCGTAAGCACCTGCCGAGCATGCCGGAGCCACCTGCTCGACTCGCCAGAAACACCAGCCGATCATTCAAAAATCACCAGCCGGCTACGCCACAACCATTTGGTGAACACTTTGGAATCACCTGCCAGGCTTGCTGGAACCACCTGCCGGTCATGCCAAAATCACCTGACAACTACGCCAGAACCGCTTGGCGGACACTGCGGAAACACCTGTCGGGCCGGCTGGAACCACATCTCAGACGTGGCAGAAACGTGTTCATGAGATGCTGGAACCACACCCCGAACAGACGGATACCACCTGCCAGAACCGCCTGAACCACCTGCCGAGCACGCCGGAACCACCTGCTCGACTCACCGGTACCACCTCCCTGACACGCCAAAATCACCTGCTGGGTATGCCAGAACCACTTGGCGGACACTCCGGAATCATCTGCCGGACATGCCGGAACCAGCTCTCAGACACACCAGAACCAAGTGCCGGAGACGCCGGAAGCACCTGCCGAGCATGCCGGAGCCACCTGCTCGACTCTCCAGAAACACCTGCCGGACACGCCAAAATCACCTGCCGGGTATGCCAGAACCACCGGGCGGACACTACGGAATCACCTGCCGCGCATGCCGGAACCACCTCTCAGACGTGCCGGAAGCACGTGCCGGACACGCCGGAAACACCTACCGGACAGACCGGAACCACCTGCCAAGAACGCCGGAGCCACCTATTCGACTCGCTGGAACCACCTGCCGGACAGGCCAATATCAACTGCTGGCTATTCCAGAACCGCCTGGGGGACAGTCCGGGATCACCTGCCAGCCCTGGCGGAACCACCTCTCAGACGTACCAGAACCACCTGCCGGAGAAGCTGGAAACACGTCCTGGACAGTCTGGAACCACCTGCCGGCCAAGCCTGAACCACCTGCCAAGCACCACGGAACAACCTGCCAGACACGCCAAAATCACCTGCGTGTTATGCCAGAACCACTTGGAGGACTCTCTGGGATGACCTGCCGGGCATGCCGGAACCACCTCTCAGACGTGCCAGAACCATGTGGCGGACAGTCCGGAATCACCTGTTGGGCATGCGCAACCACCTCTGAGACGTACCAGAACCACATGCCGTGCAGGCTGGAACCACCTACCGGACAGACCGGAATCACCTTTCGGGCATGCCGGAACCACCTGTCAGATGTGCCAGAAACACGTGCCGGAGACGCCGGAAGCACCTGCCAAGCACGTTGGAACCACCTGCTCAACTCGCCTGAACCACCTGCCGGACATGCCAAAATCACCTGCCGACTATGCCAGAACCACTTGGCGAACACTCCGGAATCACTTGCCGGGCATGCAGGAACCACCTCTCAGACATGCCAGAACCCCGTGCCAATGACCCCGGAAGCACCAGCCGAGCAGGCCGGAACCACCTGCTCGACTCGCCAGAACCACCTGCCGATCACGCAAAAATCACCTGCCGGCTACGCCACAACCAGTTGGTGAACACTTTGGAATCACCTGCCAGGCTTGCTGGAACCACCTGCCGGTCATGCCAAAATCACCTGCCAACTACGCCAGAACCGCTTGGCGGACACTGCGGAAACACCTGTCGGGCCGGCTGGAACCACATCTCAGACGTGCCAGGAACGTGTTCATGAGATGCTGGTACCACACCCCGAACAGACGGATACCACCTGCCAGAACCGCCTGAACCACCTGCCGAGCACGCCGGAACCACCTGCTCGACTCACCGGTACCACCTCCCTGACACGCCAAAATCACCTGCTGGGTATGCCACAACCACTTGGCGGACACTCCGGAATCATCTGCCGGACATGCCGGAACCAGCTCTCAGACACACCAGAACCAAGTGCCGGAGACGCCGGAAGCACCTGCCGAGCATGCCGGAGCCACCTGCTCGACTCGCCAGAAACACCTGCCGGACACGCCAAAATCACCTGCCGGGTATGCCAGAAGCACCTGGCGGACACTACGGAATCACCTGCCGCGCATGCCGGAACCACCTCTCAGACGTGCCGGAAGCACGTGCCGGACACGCCGGAAACACCTACTGGACAGACCGGAACCACCTGTCGAGCACGCCAGAGCCACCTGTTCGACTCGCTGGAACCACCTGCCGGACAGGCCAATATCAACTGCTGGCTATGCCAGAACCACCTTGGGGACAGTCCGGGATCACCTGCCAGCCATGGCGGAACCACCTCCCAGACGTACCAGAACCACCTGCCGGAGAAGCTGGAAACACGTCCAGGACAAACTGGAACCACGTGACGGCCATGCCTGAACCACCTGCCGAGCACGGCGGAACCACCTGCCGGACGCGCCAAAATCACCTGCGGGCTACGCCAGAACCACTTGGACGACTCTCCGAAATGACCTGCCGGGCAGGTTGGAACCACCTCTCAGACGTGCCAGAAGCACGTGGCGGACAGTCCGGAATCACCTGTTGGGCATACGCAACCACCTCTGACACGTACCAGAACCACGTGCCGTGCACGCCGGAACCACCTACCGGACAGACCGGAATCAACTTTTGGGCATGCTGGAACCACCAGTCAGATGTGCCAGAAACACGTGCAGGAGACGCCGGAAGCACCTGCCGAGCACGTCGCAACCACCTGCTCAACTCGCCTGAACCACCTGCCGGACACGCCAAAATCACCTGCCCGCTACACCACCACCACTTCGGGGACAAGCCGGAATCACGTGAGGGGCATGCCGGCACAGCCTCTCAGACTGAACCTCGTGCCGGACACCACAGAACCACCTGCCGGACAGACCGGAACCACCTGCCGGACACGCCGGAACCACCGGCTCGACCCGCCGGAACGACCGCTGGACATGCAAAATCACCTGCCGGCTACGCCGGAAACACTTGGCGAACACTCCGGAATCACCTGCCGGGCATGCCGGAACCACCTCTCAGATATGCCAGAACCACGTGCCAATGACCCCGGAAGCACCTGCCGAGCACGCCGGAACCACCTGCTCGACTCGCCAGAACCACCTGCCGGACACGCAAAAATCACCTGCCGGCTATGCCACAACCAGTTGGGGAACACTTCGGAATCACCTGCCGGGCTTGCTGGAACCACCTGCCGGTCATGCCAAAATCACCTGCCAACTACGCCAGTACCACTTGGCGGACACTGTGGAAACACCTGTCGGGCCGGCCGGAACCACATCTCAGACGTGCCAGAACCATGTGCATGAGATGCTGGAACCACACCCCGAACAGACGGAAAACACCTGCCAGACCCGTCTGAACAACCTGCCGAGCACCTACCTGACATGCCCAAATCACCAGCTGGGTATTCCAGAACCACTTGGCGGACACTCCGGAATCATCTGCCGGACATGCCGGTACCAGCTCTCAGACACACCAGAACCACGTGCCGGAGACGCCGGAAGCACCTGCCGAGCATGCCGGAGCCACCTGCTCGACTCGCCAGAAACACCTGCCGCACACGCCAAAATCACCTGCCGGGTATGCCAGAACCACCTGGCGGACACTCCGAAATCACCTGCCGCGCATGCCGGAACCACCTCTCAGACGTGCCGGAAGCACGTGCCGGACACGCCGGAATCACCTACGGGACAGACCGGAACCACCTGTCGAGCACGCCGGAGCCACCTGTTCGACTCGCTGGAACCACCTGCCGGACAGGCCAATGTTAACTGCTGGCTATGCCAGAACCACCTGGGGGATGGTCCGGAATCACCTGCCAGCCATGGCGGAACCACCTCTCAGACGTACCAGAACCACCTGCCGGAGAAGCTGGAAACACGTCCTGGACAGTCTGGAACCACCTGCCGGCCAAGCCTGAACCACCTGCCAAGCACAACGGAACAACCTGCCAGACACGCCAAAATCACCTGCGAGTTATGCCAGAACCACTTGGAGGACTCTCTGGGATGACCTGCCGTGTATGCCGGAAACACCTCTCAGACGTGCCAGAACCATGTGGCGGACAGTCCGGAATCACCTGTTGGGCATGCGCAACCACCTCTGAGACGTACCAGAACCACATGCCGTGCAGGCTGGAACCACCTTCCGCACAGACCGGAATCACCTTTCGGGCATGCCGGAACCACCTGTCACATGTGCCAGAAACACGTGCCGTAGACGCCGGAAGCACCTGCCAAGCACGTTGGAACCACCTGCTCAACTCGCCTGAACCACCTGCCGGACATGCCAAAATCACCTGCCGACTATGCCAGAACCACTTGGCGAACACTCCGGAATCACTTGCCGGGCATGCAGGAACCACCTCTCAGACATGCCAGAACCCCGTGCCAATGACCCCAGAAGCACCAGCCGAGCACGCCGGAACCACCTGCTCGACTCGCCAGAACCACCTGCCGATCACGCAAAAATCACCTGCCGGCTACGCCACAACCAGTTGGTGAACACTTTGGAATCACCTGCCACGCTTGCTGGAACCACCTGCCGGTCATGCCAAAATCACCTGCCAACTACGCCAGAACCGCTTGGCGGACACTGCGGAAACACCTGTCGTGCCGGCTGGAACCACATCTCAGACGTGCCAGAAACGTGTTCATGAGATGCTGGAACCACACCCCGAACAGACGGATACCACCTGCCAGAACCGCCTGAACCACCTGCCGAGCACGCCGGAACCACCTGCTCGACTCACTGGTACCACCTCCCTGACACGCCAGAATCACCTGCTGGGTATGCCAGAACCACTTGGCGGACACTCCGGAATCATCTGCCGGACATGCCGGAACCAGCTCTCAGACACACCAGAACCAAGTGCCGGAGACGCCGGAAGCACTTGCCGAGCATGCCGGAGCCACCTGCTCGACTCGCCAGAAACACCTGCCGGACACGCCAAAATCACCTGCCGGGTATGCCAGAACCACCTGGCGGACACTACGGAATCACCTGCCGCGCATGCCTGAAGCACGTGCCAGACTCGCCGCAAACACCTACCGGACAGACCGGAACCACCTGCCAAGAACGCCGGAGCCACCTGTTCGACTCGCTGGAACCACCTGCCGGACAGGCCAATATCAACTGCTGGCTATGCCAGAACCACCTTGGGGACAGTCCGGGATCACCTGCCAGCCATGGCGGAACCACCTCTCAGACGTACCAGAACCACCTGCCGGAGAAGCTGGAAACACGTCCTGGACAGACTGGAACCACGTGACGGCCATGCCTGAACCACCTGCCGAGCACGGCGGAACCACCTGCCGGACGCGCCAAAAGCACCTGCGGGCTACGCCAGAACCACTTGGACTACTCTCCGAAATGACCTGCCGGGCATGTTGGAACCACCTCTCAGACGTGCCAGAAGCACTTGGCGAACACTCCGGAATCACCTGCCGTGCATGCCGGAACCACCTCTCAGATATGCCAGAACCACGTGCCAATGACCCCGGAAGCACCTGCCGAGCACGCCGGAACCACCTGCTCGACTCGCCAGAACCACCTGCCGGACACGCAGAAATCACCTGCCGGCTACGCCACAACCAGTTGGGGAACACTTCGGAATCACCTGCCGGGCTTGCTGGAACCACCTGCCGGTTATGCCAAAATCACCTGCCAACTACGCCAGTACCACTTGGCGGACACTGTGGAAACACCTGTCGGGCCGGCCGGAACCACATCTCAGACGTGCCAGAACCATGTGCATGAGATGCTGGAACCACACCCCGAACCGACGGAAAACACCTGCCAGACCCGTCTGAACAACCTGCCGAGCACCTACCTGACATGCCCAAATCACCAGCCGGGTATGCCAGAACCACTTGGCGGACACTCCGGAATCATCTGCCGGACATGCCGGAACCAGCTCTCAGACACACCAGAACCACGTGCCGGAGACGCCGGAAGCACCTGCCGAGCATGCCGGAGCCACCTGCTCGACTCGCCAGAAACACCAGCCGATCATTCAAAAATCACCAGCCGGCTACGCCACAACCATTTGGTGAACACTTTGGAATCACCTGCCAGGCTTGCTGGAACCACCTGCCGGTCATGCCAAAATCACCTGACAACTACGCCAGAACCGCTTGGCGGACACTGCGGAAACACCTGTCGGGCCGGCTGGAACCACATCTCAGACGTGCCAGAAACGTGTTCATGAGATGCTGGAACCACACCCCGAACAGACGGATACCACCTGCCAGAACCGCCTGAACCACCTGCTGAGCACGCCGGAACCACCTGCTCGACTCACCGGTACCACCTCCCTGACACGCCAAAATCACCTGCTGGGTATGCCAGAACCACTTGGCGGACACTCCGGAATCATCTGCCGGACATGCCGGAACCAGCTCTCAGACACACCAGAACCAAGTGCCGGAGACGCCGGAAGCACCTGCCGAGCATGCCGGAGCCACCTGCTCGACTCGCCAGAAACACCTGCCGGACACGCCAAAATCACCTGCCGGGTATGCCAGAACCACCGGGCGGACACTACGGAATCACCTGCCGCGCATGCCGGAACCACCTCTCAGACGTGCCGGAAGCACGTGCCGGACACGCCGGAAACACCTACCGGACAGACCGGAACCACCTGCCAAGAACGCCGGAGCCACCTGTTCGACTCGCTGGAACCACCTGCCGGACAGGCCAATATCAACTGCTGGCTATGCCAGAGCCGCCTGGGGGACAGTCTGGGATCACCTGCCAGCCATGGCGGAACCACCTCTCAGACGTACCAGAACCACCTGCGGGAGAAGCTGGAAACACGTCCTGGACAGACTGGAACCACGTGACGGCCATGCCTGAACCACCTGCCGAGCACGGCGGAACCACCTGCCGGACACGCCAAAATCACCTGCGGGCTACGCCAGAACGACTTGGACGACTCTCCGAAATGACCTGCCGGGCATGTTGGAACCACCTCTCAGACGTGCCAGAAGCACGTGGCGGACAGTCCGGAATCACCTCTTGGGCATACGCAACCACCTCTGAGACGTATGAGAACCACGTGCTGTGCGCGCCGGAACCACCTACCGGACAGACCGGAATCAACTTTTGGGCATGCCGGAACCACCAGTCAGATGTGCCAGAAACACGTGCCGGAGACGCCGGAAGCACCTGCCGAGCACGTCGCAACCACCTGCTCAACTCGCCTGAACCACCTGCCGGACACGCCAAAATCACCTGCCCGCTACACCAGCACCACTTCGGGGACAAGCCGGAATCACGTGAGGGGCATGCCGGCACAGCCTCTCAGACTTAACCTCGTGCCGGACACCACAGAACCACCTGCCGGACAGACCGGAACCACCTGCCGGACACGCCGGAACCACCGGCTCGACCCACCGGAACGACCGCTGGACATGCAAACTCACCTGCCGGCTACGCCGGAAACACTTGGCGAACACTCCGGAATCACCTGCCGGGCATGCCGGAACCACCTCTCAGATATGCCAGAACCACGTGCCAATGACCCCGGAAGCACCTGCCGAGCACGCCGGAACCACCTGCTCGACTCGCCAGAACCACCTGCCGGACACGCAGAAATCACCTGCCGGCTACGCCACAACCAGTTGGGGAACACTTCGGAATCACCTGCCGGGCTTGCTGGAACCACCTGCCGGTCATGCCAAAATCACCTGCCAACTACGCCAGTACCACTTGGCGGACACTGTGGAAACACCTGTCGGGCCGGCCGGAACCACATCTCAGACGTGCCAGAACCATGTGCATGAGATGCTGGAACCACACCCCGAACCGACGGAAAACACCTGCCAGACCCGTCTGAACAACCTGCCGAGCACCTACCTGACATGCCCAAATCACCAGCTGGGTATTCCAGAACCACTTGGCGGACACTCCGGAATCATCTGCCGGACATGCCGGTACCAGCTCTCAGACACACCAGAACCACGTGCCGGAGACGCCGGAAGCACCTGCCGAGCATGCCGGAGCCACCTGCTCGACTCGCCAGAAACACCTGCCGGACACGCCAAAATCACCTGCCGGGTATGCCAGAACCACCTGGCGGACACTCCGAAATCACCTGCCGCGCATGCCGGAACCACCTCTCAGACGTGCCGGAAGCACGTGCCGGACACGCCGGAATCACCTACGGGACAGACCGGAACCACCTGTCGAGCACGCCGGAGCCACCTGTTCGACTCGCTGGAACCACCTGCCGGACAGGCCAATGTTAACTGCTGGCTATGCCAGAACCACCTGGGGGATGGTCCGGAATCACCTGCCAGCCATGGCGGAACCACCTCTCAGACGTACCAGAACCACCTGCCGGAGAAGCTGGAAACACGTCCTGGACAGTCTGGAACCACCTGCCGGCCAAGCCTGAACCACCTGCCAAGCACAACGGAACAACCTGCCAGACACGCCAAAATCACCTGCGAGTTATGCCAGAACCACTTGGAGGACTCTCTGGGATGACCTGCCGTGTATGCCGGAAACACCTCTCAGACGTGCCAGAACCATGTGGCGGACAGTCCGGAATCACCTGTTGGGCATGCGCAACCACCTCTGAGACGTACCAGAACCACATGCCGTGCAGGCTGGAACCACCTTCCGCACAGACCGGAATCACCTTTCGGGCATGCCGGAACCACCTGTCAGATGTGCCAGAAACATGTGCCGGAGACGCCGGAAGCACCTGCCAAGCACGTTGGAACCACCTGCTCAACTCGCCTGAACCACCTGCCGGACATGCCAAAATCACCTGCCGACTATGCCAGAACCACTTGGCGAACACTCCGGAATCACTTGCCGGGCATGCAGGAACCACCTCTCAGACATGCCAGAACCCCGTGCCAATGACCCCAGAAGCACCAGCCGAGCACGCCGGAACCACCTGCTCGACTCGCCAGAACCACCTGCCGATCACGCAAAAATCACCTGCCGGCTACGCCACAACCAGTTGGTGAACACTTTGGAATCACCTGCCACGCTTGCTGGAACCACCTGCCGGTCATGCCAAAATCACCTGACAACTACGCCAGAACCGCTTGGCGGACACTGCGGAAACACCTGTCGTGCCGGCTGGAACCACATCTCAGACGTGCCAGAAACGTGTTCATGAGATGCTGGAACCACACCCCGAACAGACGGATACCACCTGCCAGAACCGCCTGAACCACCTGCCGAGCACGCCGGAACCACCTGCTCGACTCACCGGTACCACCTCCCTGACACGCCAGAATCACCTGCTGGGTATGCCAGAACCACTTGGCGGACACTCCGGAATCATCTGCCGGACATGCCGGAACCAGCTCTCAGACACACCAGAACCACGTGCCGGAGACGCCGGAAGCACTTGCCGAGCATGCCGGAGCCACCTGCTCGACTCGCCAGAAACACCTGCCGGACACGCCAAAATCACCTGCCGGGTATGCCAGAACCACCTGGCGGACACTACGGAATCACCTGCCGCGCATGCCTGAAGCACGTGCCAGACTCGCCGCAAACACCTACCGGACAGACCGGAACCACCTGCCAAGAACGCCGGAGCCACCTGTTCGACTCGCTGGAACCACCTGCCGGACAGGCCAATATCAACTGCTGGCTATGCCAGAACCACCTTGGGGACAGTCCGGGATCACCTGCCAGCCATGGCGGAACCACCTCTCAGACGTACCAGAACCACCTGCCGGAGAAGCTGGAAACACGTCCTGGACAGACTGGAACCACGTGACGGCCATGCCTGAACCACCTGCCGAGCACGGCGGAACCACCTGCCGGACGCGCCAAAAGCACCTGCGGGCTACGCCAGAACCACTTGGACTACTCTCCGAAATGACCTGCCGGGCATGTTGGAACCACCTCTCAGACGTGCCAGAAGCACTTGGCGAACACTCCGGAATCACCTGCCGTGCATGCCGGAACCACCTCTCAGATATGCCAGAACCACGTGCCAATGACCCCGGAAGCACCTGCCGAGCACGCCGGAACCACCTGCTCGACTCGCCAGAACCACCTGCCGGACACGCAGAAATCACCTGCCGGCTACGCCACAACCAGTTGGGGAACACTTCGGAATCACCTGCCGGGCTTGCTGGAACCACCTGCCGGTCATGCCAAAATCACCTGCCAACTACGCCAGTACCACTTGGCGGACACTGTGGAAACACCTGTCGGGCCGGCCGGAACCACATCTCAGACGTGCCAGAACCATGTGCATGAGATGCTGGAACCACACCCCGAACCGACGGAAAACACCTGCCAGACCCGTCTGAACAACCTGCCGAGCACCTACCTGACATGCCCAAATCACCAGCCGGGTATGCCAGAACCACTTGGCGGACACTCCGGAATCATCTGCCGGACATGCCGGAACCAGCTCTCAGACACACCAGAACCACGTGCCGGAGACGCCGTAAGCACCTGCCGAGCATGCCGGAGCCACCTGCTCGACTCGCCAGAAACACCAGCCGATCATTCAAAAATCACCAGCCGGCTACGCCACAACCATTTGGTGAACACTTTGGAATCACCTGCCAGGCTTGCTGGAACCACCTGCCGGTCATGCCAAAATCACCTGACAACTACGCCAGAACCGCTTGGCGGACACTGCGGAAACACCTGTCGGGCCGGCTGGAACCACATCTCAGACGTGGCAGAAACGTGTTCATGAGATGCTGGAACCACACCCCGAACAGACGGATACCACCTGCCAGAACCGCCTGAACCACCTGCCGAGCACGCCGGAACCACCTGCTCGACTCACCGGTACCACCTCCCTGACACGCCAAAATCACCTGCTGGGTATGCCAGAACCACTTGGCGGACACTCCGGAATCATCTGCCGGACATGCCGGAACCAGCTCTCAGACACACCAGAACCAAGTGCCGGAGACGCCGGAAGCACCTGCCGAGCATGCCGGAGCCACCTGCTCGACTCTCCAGAAACACCTGCCGGACACGCCAAAATCACCTGCCGGGTATGCCAGAACCACCGGGCGGACACTACGGAATCACCTGCCGCGCATGCCGGAACCACCTCTCAGACGTGCCGGAAGCACGTGCCGGACACGCCGGAAACACCTACCGGACAGACCGGAACCACCTGCCAAGAACGCCGGAGCCACCTATTCGACTCGCTGGAACCACCTGCCGGACAGGCCAATATCAACTGCTGGCTATGCCAGAGCCGCCTGGGGGACAGTCCGGGATCACCTGCCAGCCATGGCGGAACCACCTCTCAGACGTACCAGAACCACCTGCGGGAGAAGCTGGAAACACGTCCTGGACAGACTGGAACCACGTGACGGCCATGCCTGAACCACCTGCCGAGCACGGCGGAACCACCTGCCGGACACGCCAAAATCACCTGCGGGCTACGCCAGAACGACTTGGACGACTCTCCGAAATGACCTGCCGGGCATGTTGGAACCACCTCTCAGACGTGCCAGAAGCACGTGGCGGACAGTCCGGAATCACCTCTTGGGCATACGCAACCACCTCTGAGACGTATGAGAACCACGTGCCGTGCACGCCGGAACCACCTACCGGACAGACCGGAATCAACTTTTGGGCATGCCGGAACCACCAGTCAGATGTGCCAGAAACACGTGCCGGAGACGCCGGAAGCACCTGCCGAGCACGTCGCAACCACCTGCTCAACTCGCCTGAACCACCTGCCGGACACGCCAAAATCACCTGCCCGCTACACCAGCACCACTTCGGGGACAAGCCGGAATCACGTGAGGGGCATGCCGGCACAGCCTCTCAGAATTAACCTCGTGCCGGACACCACAGAACCACCTGCCGGACAGACCGGAACCACCTGCCGGACACGCCGGAACCACCGGCTCGACCCACCGGAACGACCGCTGGACATGCAAACTCACCTGCCGGCTACGCCGGAAACACTTGGCGAACACTCCCGAATCACCTGCCGGGCATGCCGGAACCACCTCTCAGATATGCCAGAACCACGTGCCAATGACCCCGGAAGCACCTGCCGAGCACGCCGGAACCACCTGCTCGACTCGCCAGAACCACCTGCCGGACACGCAAAAATCACCTGCCGGCTATGCCACAACCAGTTGGGGAACACTTCGGAATCACCTGCCGGGCTTGCTGGAACCACCTGCCGGTCATGCCAAAATCACCTGCCAACTACGCCAGTACCACTTGGCGGACACTGTGGAAACACCTGTCGGGCCGGCCGGAACCACATCTCAGACGTGCCAGAACCATGTGCATGAGATGCTGGAACCACACCCCGAACAGACGGAAAACACCTGCCAGACCCGTCTGAACAACCTGCCGAGCACCTACCTGACATGCCCAAATCACCAGCTGGGTATTCCAGAACCACTTGGCGGACACTCCGGAATCATCTGCCGGACATGCCGGTACCAGCTCTCAGACACACCAGAACCACGTGCCGGAGACGCCGGAAGCACCTGCCGAGCATGCCGGAGCCACCTGCTCGACTCGCCAGAAACACCTGCCGGACACGCCAAAATCACCTGCCGGGTATGCCAGAACCACCTGGCGGACACTCCGAAATCACCTGCCGCGCATGCCGGAACCACCTCTCAGACGTGCCGGAAGCACGTGCCGGACACGCCGGAATCACCTACGGGACAGACCGGAACCACCTGTCGAGCACGCCGGAGCCACCTGTTCGACTCGCTGGAACCACCTGCCGGACAGGCCAATGTTAACTGCTGGCTATGCCAGAACCACCTGGGGGATGGTCCGGAATCACCTGCCAGCCATGGCGGAACCACCTCTCAGACGTACCAGAACCACCTGCCGGAGAAGCTGGAAACACGTCCTGGACAGTCTGGAACCACCTGCCGGCCAAGCCTGAACCACCTGCCAAGCACAACGGAACAACCTGCCAGACACGCCAAAATCACCTGCGAGTTATGCCAGAACCACTTGGAGGACTCTCTGGGATGACCTGCCGTGTATGCCGGAAACACCTCTCAGACGTGCCAGAACCATGTGGCGGACAGTCCGGAATCACCTGTTGGGCATGCGCAACCACCTCTGAGACGTACCAGAACCACATGCCGTGCAGGCTGGAACCACCTTCCGCACAGACCGGAATCACCTTTCGGGCATGCCGGAACCACCTGTCAGATGTGCCAGAAACACGTGCCGGAGACGCCGGAAGCACCTGCCAAGCACGTTGGAACCACCTGCTCAACTCGCCTGAACCACCTGCCGGACATGCCAAAATCACCTGCCGACTATGCCAGAACCACTTGGCGAACACTCCGGAATCACTTGCCGGGCATGCAGGAACCACCTCTCAGACATGCCAGAACCCCGTGCCAATGACCCCAGAAGCACCAGCCGAGCACGCCGGAACCACCTGCTCGACTCGCCAGAACCACCTGCCGATCACGCAAAAATCACCTGCCGGCTACGCCACAACCAGTTGGTGAACACTTTGGAATCACCTGCCACGCTTGCTGGAACCACCTGCCGGTCATGCCAAAATCACCTGCCAACTACGCCAGAACCGCTTGGCGGACACTGCGGAAACACCTGTCGTGCCGGCTGGAACCACATCTCAGACGTGCCAGAAACGTGTTCATGAGATGCTGGAACCACACCCCGAACAGACGGATACCACCTGCCAGAACCGCCTGAACCACCTGCCGAGCACGCCGGAACCACCTGCTCGACTCACCGGTACCACCTCCCTGACACGCCAGAATCACCTGCTGGGTATGCCAGAACCACTTGGCGGACACTCCGGAATCATCTGCCGGACATGCCGGAACCAGCTCTCAGACACACCAGAACCACGTGCCGGAGACGCCGGAAGCACTTGCCGAGCATGCCGGAGCCACCTGCTCGACTCGCCAGAAACACCTGCCGGACACGCCAAAATCACCTGCCGGGTATGCCAGAACCACCTGGCGGACACTACGGAATCACCTGCCGCGCATGCCTGAAGCACGTGCCAGACTCGCCGCAAACACCTACCGGACAGACCGGAACCACCTGCCAAGAACGCCGGAGCCACCTGTTCGACTCGCTGGAACCACCTGCCGGACAGGCCAATATCAACTGCTGGCTATGCCAGAACCACCTTGGGGACAGTCCGGGATCACCTGCCAGCCATGGCGGAACCACCTCTCAGACGTACCAGAACCACCTGCCGGAGAAGCTGGAAACACGTCCTGGACAGACTGGAACCACGTGACGGCCATGCCTGAACCACCTGCCGAGCACGGCGGAACCACCTGCCGGACGCGCCAAAAGCACCTGCGGGCTACGCCAGAACCACTTGGACTACTCTCCGAAATGACCTGCCGGGCATGTTGGAACCACCTCTCAGACGTGCCAGAAGCACTTGGCGAACACTCCGGAATCACCTGCCGTGCATGCCGGAACCACCTCTCAGATATGCCAGAACCACGTGCCAATGACCCCGGAAGCACCTGCCGAGCACGCCGGAACCACCTGCTCGACTCGCCAGAACCACCTGCCGGACACGCAGAAATCACCTGCCGGCTACGCCACAACCAGTTGGGGAACACTTCGGAATCACCTGCCGGGCTTGCTGGAACCACCTGCCGGTTATGCCAAAATCACCTGCCAACTACGCCAGTACCACTTGGCGGACACTGTGGAAACACCTGTCGGGCCGGCCGGAACCACATCTCAGACGTGCCAGAACCATGTGCATGAGATGCTGGAACCACACCCCGAACCGACGGAAAACACCTGCCAGACCCGTCTGAACAACCTGCCGAGCACCTACCTGACATGCCCAAATCACCAGCCGGGTATGCCAGAACCACTTGGCGGACACTCCGGAATCATCTGCCGGACATGCCGGAACCAGCTCTCAGACACACCAGAACCACGTGCCGGAGACGCCGGAAGCACCTGCCGAGCATGCCGGAGCCACCTGCTCGACTCGCCAGAAACACCAGCCGATCATTCAAAAATCACCAGCCGGCTACGCCACAACCATTTGGTGAACACTTTGGAATCACCTGCCAGGCTTGCTGGAACCACCTGCCGGTCATGCCAAAATCACCTGACAACTACGCCAGAACCGCTTGGCGGACACTGCGGAAACACCTGTCGGGCCGGCTGGAACCACATCTCAGACGTGCCAGAAACGTGTTCATGAGATGCTGGAACCACACCCCGAACAGACGGATACCACCTGCCAGAACCGCCTGAACCACCTGCTGAGCACGCCGGAACCACCTGCTCGACTCACCGGTACCACCTCCCTGACACGCCAAAATCACCTGCTGGGTATGCCAGAACCACTTGGCGGACACTCCGGAATCATCTGCCGGACATGCCGGAACCAGCTCTCAGACACACCAGAACCAAGTGCCGGAGACGCCGGAAGCACCTGCCGAGCATGCCGGAGCCACCTGCTCGACTCGCCAGAAACACCTGCCGGACACGCCAAAATCACCTGCCGGGTATGCCAGAACCACCGGGCGGACACTACGGAATCACCTGCCGCGCATGCCGGAACCACCTCTCAGACGTGCCGGAAGCACGTGCCGGACACGCCGGAAACACCTACCGGACAGACCGGAACCACCTGCCAAGAACGCCGGAGCCACCTGTTCGACTCGCTGGAACCACCTGCCGGACAGGCCAATATCAACTGCTGGCTATGCCAGAGCCGCCTGGGGGACAGTCTGGGATCACCTGCCAGCCATGGCGGAACCACCTCTCAGACGTACCAGAACCACCTGCGGGAGAAGCTGGAAACACGTCCTGGACAGACTGGAACCACGTGACGGCCATGCCTGAACCACCTGCCGAGCACGGCGGAACCACCTGCCGGACACGCCAAAATCACCTGCGGGCTACGCCAGAACGACTTGGACGACTCTCCGAAATGACCTGCCGGGCATGTTGGAACCACCTCTCAGACGTGCCAGAAGCACGTGGCGGACAGTCCGGAATCACCTCTTGGGCATACGCAACCACCTCTGAGACGTATGAGAACCACGTGCTGTGCACGCCGGAACCACCTACCGGACAGACCGGAATCAACTTTTGGGCATGCCGGAACCACCAGTCAGATGTGCCAGAAACACGTGCCGGAGACGCCGGAAGCACCTGCCGAGCACGTCGCAACCACCTGCTCAACTCGCCTGAACCACCTGCCGGACACGCCAAAATCACCTGCCCGCTACACCAGCACCACTTCGGGGACAAGCCGGAATCACGTGAGGGGCATGCCGGCACAGCCTCTCAGACTTAACCTCGTGCCGGACACCACAGAACCACCTGCCGGACAGACCGGAACCACCTGCCGGACACGCCGGAACCACCGGCTCGACCCACCGGAACGACCGCTGGACATGCAAACTCACCTGCCGGCTACGCCGGAAACACTTGGCGAACACTCCGGAATCACCTGCCGGGCATGCCGGAACCACCTCTCAGATATGCCAGAACCACGTGCCAATGACCCCGGAAGCACCTGCCGAGCACGCCGGAACCACCTGCTCGACTCGCCAGAACCACCTGCCGGACACGCAGAAATCACCTGCCGGCTACGCCACAACCAGTTGGGGAACACTTCGGAATCACCTGCCGGGCTTGCTGGAACCACCTGCCGGTCATGCCAAAATCACCTGCCAACTACGCCAGTACCACTTGGCGGACACTGTGGAAACACCTGTCGGGCCGGCCGGAACCACATCTCAGACGTGCCAGAACCATGTGCATGAGATGCTGGAACCACACCCCGAACCGACGGAAAACACCTGCCAGACCCGTCTGAACAACCTGCCGAGCACCTACCTGACATGCCCAAATCACCAGCTGGGTATTCCAGAACCACTTGGCGGACACTCCGGAATCATCTGCCGGACATGCCGGTACCAGCTCTCAGACACACCAGAACCACGTGCCGGAGACGCCGGAAGCACCTGCCGAGCATGCCGGAGCCACCTGCTCGACTCGCCAGAAACACCTGCCGGACACGCCAAAATCACCTGCCGGGTATGCCAGAACCACCTGGCGGACACTCCGAAATCACCTGCCGCGCATGCCGGAACCACCTCTCAGACGTGCCGGAAGCACGTGCCGGACACGCCGGAATCACCTACGGGACAGACCGGAACCACCTGTCGAGCACGCCGGAGCCACCTGTTCGACTCGCTGGAACCACCTGCCGGACAGGCCAATGTTAACTGCTGGCTATGCCAGAACCACCTGGGGGATGGTCCGGAATCACCTGCCAGCCATGGCGGAACCACCTCTCAGACGTACCAGAACCACCTGCCGGAGAAGCTGGAAACACGTCCTGGACAGTCTGGAACCACCTGCCGGCCAAGCCTGAACCACCTGCCAAGCACAACGGAACAACCTGCCAGACACGCCAAAATCACCTGCGAGTTATGCCAGAACCACTTGGAGGACTCTCTGGGATGACCTGCCGTGTATGCCGGAAACACCTCTCAGACGTGCCAGAACCATGTGGCGGACAGTCCGGAATCACCTGTTGGGCATGCGCAACCACCTCTGAGACGTACCAGAACCACATGCCGTGCAGGCTGGAACCACCTTCCGCACAGACCGGAATCACCTTTCGGGCATGCCGGAACCACCTGTCAGATGTGCCAGAAACACGTGCCGGAGACGCCGGAAGCACCTGCCAAGCACGTTGGAACCACCTGCTCAACTCGCCTGAACCACCTGCCGGACATGCCAAAATCACCTGCCGACTATGCCAGAACCACTTGGCGAACACTCCGGAATCACTTGCCGGGCATGCAGGAACCACCTCTCAGACATGCCAGAACCCCGTGCCAATGACCCCAGAAGCACCAGCCGAGCACGCCGGAACCACCTGCTCGACTCGCCAGAACCACCTGCCGATCACGCAAAAATCACCTGCCGGCTACGCCACAACCAGTTGGTGAACACTTTGGAATCACCTGCCACGCTTGCTGGAACCACCTGCCGGTCATGCCAAAATCACCTGACAACTACGCCAGAACCGCTTGGCGGACACTGCGGAAACACCTGTCGTGCCGGCTGGAACCACATCTCAGACGTGCCAGAAACGTGTTCATGAGATGCTGGAACCACACCCCGAACAGACGGATACCACCTGCCAGAACCGCCTGAACCACCTGCCGAGCACGCCGGAACCACCTGCTCGACTCACCGGTACCACCTCCCTGACACGCCAGAATCACCTGCTGGGTATGCCAGAACCACTTGGCGGACACTCCGGAATCATCTGCCGGACATGCCGGAACCAGCTCTCAGACACACCAGAACCACGTGCCGGAGACGCCGGAAGCACTTGCCGAGCATGCCGGAGCCACCTGCTCGACTCGCCAGAAACACCTGCCGGACACGCCAAAATCACCTGCCGGGTATGCCAGAACCACCTGGCGGACACTACGGAATCACCTGCCGCGCATGCCTGAAGCACGTGCCAGACTCGCCGCAAACACCTACCGGACAGACCGGAACCACCTGCCAAGAACGCCGGAGCCACCTGTTCGACTCGCTGGAACCACCTGCCGGACAGGCCAATATCAACTGCTGGCTATGCCAGAACCACCTTGGGGACAGTCCGGGATCACCTGCCAGCCATGGCGGAACCACCTCTCAGACGTACCAGAACCACCTGCCGGAGAAGCTGGAAACACGTCCTGGACAGACTGGAACCACGTGACGGCCATGCCTGAACCACCTGCCGAGCACGGCGGAACCACCTGCCGGACGCGCCAAAAGCACCTGCGGGCTACGCCAGAACCACTTGGACTACTCTCCGAAATGACCTGCCGGGCATGTTGGAACCACCTCTCAGACGTGCCAGAAGCACTTGGCGAACACTCCGGAATCACCTGCCGTGCATGCCGGAACCACCTCTCAGATATGCCAGAACCACGTGCCAATGACCCCGGAAGCACCTGCCGAGCACGCCGGAACCACCTGCTCGACTCGCCAGAACCACCTGCCGGACACGCAGAAATCACCTGCCGGCTACGCCACAACCAGTTGGGGAACACTTCGGAATCACCTGCCGGCCTTGCTGGAACCACCTGCCGGTCATGCCAATATCACCTGCCAACTACGCCAGTACCACTTGGCGGACACTGTGGAAACACCTGTCGGGCCGGCCGGAACCACATCTCAGACGTGCCAGAACCATGTGCATGAGATGCTGGAACCACACCCCGAACCGACGGAAAACACCTGCCAGACCCGTCTGAACAACCTGCCGAGCACCTACCTGACATGCCCAAATCACCAGCCGGGTATGCCAGAACCACTTGGCGGACACTCCGGAATCATCTGCCGGACATGCCGGAACCAGCTCTCAGACACACCAGAACCACGTGCCGGAGACGCCGTAAGCACCTGCCGAGCATGCCGGAGCCACCTGCTCGACTCGCCAGAAACACCAGCCGATCATTCAAAAATCACCAGCCGGCTACGCCACAACCATTTGGTGAACACTTTGGAATCACCTGCCAGGCTTGCTGGAACCACCTGCCGGTCATGCCAAAATCACCTGACAACTACGCCAGAACCACTTGGCGGACACTGCGGAAACACCTGTCGGGCCGGCTGGAACCACATCTCAGACGTGGCAGAAACGTGTTCATGAGATGCTGGAACCACACCCCGAACAGACGGATACCACCTGCCAGAACCGCCTGAACCACCTGCCGAGCACGCCGGAACCACCTGCTCGACTCACCGGTACCACCTCCCTGACACGCCAAAATCACCTGCTGGGTATGCCAGAACCACTTGGCGGACACTCCGGAATCATCTGCCGGACATGCCGGAACCAGCTCTCAGACACACCAGAACCAAGTGCCGGAGACGCCGGAAGCACCTGCCGAGCATGCCGGAGCCACCTGCTCGACTCTCCAGAAACACCTGCCGGACACGCCAAAATCACCTGCCGGGTATGCCAGAACCACCGGGCGGACACTACGGAATCACCTGCCGCGCATGCCGGAACCACCTCTCAGACGTGCCGGAAGCACGTGCCGGACACGCCGGAAACACCTACCGGACAGACCGGAACCACCTGCCAAGAACGCCGGAGCCACCTATTCGACTCGCTGGAACCACCTGCCGGACAGGCCAATATCAACTGCTGGCTATGCCAGAGCCGCCTGGGGGACAGTCCGGGATCACCTGCCAGCCATGGCGGAACCACCTCTCAGACGTACCAGAACCACCTGCGGGAGAAGCTGGAAACACGTCCTGGACAGACTGGAACCACGTGACGGCCATGCCTGAACCACCTGCCGAGCACGGCGGAACCACCTGCCGGACACGCCAAAATCACCTGCGGGCTACGCCAGAACGACTTGGACGACTCTCCGAAATGACCTGCCGGGCATGTTGGAACCACCTCTCAGACGTGCCAGAAGCACGTGGCGGACAGTCCGGAATCACCTCTTGGGCATACGCAACCACCTCTGAGACGTATGAGAACCACGTGCCGTGCACGCCGGAACCACCTACCGGACAGACCGGAATCAACTTTTGGGCATGCCGGAACCACCAGTCAGATGTGCCAGAAACACGTGCCGGAGACGCCGGAAGCACCTGCCGAGCACGTCGCAACCACCTGCTCAACTCGCCTGAACCACCTGCCGGACACGCCAAAATCACCTGCCCGCTACACCAGCACCACTTCGGGGACAAGCCGGAATCACGTGAGGGGCATGCCGGCACAGCCTCTCAGAATTAACCTCGTGCCGGACACCACAGAACCACCTGCCGGACAGACCGGAACCACCTGCCGGACACGCCGGAACCACCGGCTCGACCCACCGGAACGACCGCTGGACATGCAAACTCACCTGCCGGCTACGCCGGAAACACTTGGCGAACACTCCCGAATCACCTGCCGGGCATGCCGGAACCACCTCTCAGATATGCCAGAACCACGTGCCAATGACCCCGGAAGCACCTGCCGAGCACGCCGGAACCACCTGCTCGACTCGCCAGAACCACCTGCCGGACACGCAAAAATCACCTGCCGGCTATGCCACAACCAGTTGGGGAACACTTCGGAATCACCTGCCGGGCTTGCTGGAACCACCTGCCGGTCATGCCAAAATCACCTGCCAACTACGCCAGTACCACTTGGCGGACACTGTGGAAACACCTGTCGGGCCGGCCGGAACCACATCTCAGACGTGCCAGAACCATGTGCATGAGATGCTGGAACCACACCCCGAACAGACGGAAAACACCTGCCAGACCCGTCTGAACAACCTGCCGAGCACCTACCTGACATGCCCAAATCACCAGCTGGGTATTCCAGAACCACTTGGCGGACACTCCGGAATCATCTGCCGGACATGCCGGTACCAGCTCTCAGACACACCAGAACCACGTGCCGGAGACGCCGGAAGCACCTGCCGAGCATGCCGGAGCCACCTGCTCGACTCGCCAGAAACACCTGCCGGACACGCCAAAATCACCTGCCGGGTATGCCAGAACCACCTGGCGGACACTCCGAAATCACCTGCCGCGCATGCCGGAACCACCTCTCAGACGTGCCGGAAGCACGTGCCGGACACGCCGGAATCACCTACGGGACAGACCGGAACCACCTGTCGAGCACGCCGGAGCCACCTGTTCGACTCGCTGGAACCACCTGCCGGACAGGCCAATGTTAACTGCTGGCTATGCCAGAACCACCTGGGGGATGGTCCGGAATCACCTGCCAGCCATGGCGGAACCACCTCTCAGACGTACCAGAACCACCTGCCGGAGAAGCTGGAAACACGTCCTGGACAGTCTGGAACCACCTGCCGGCCAAGCCTGAACCACCTGCCAAGCACAACGGAACAACCTGCCAGACACGCCAAAATCACCTGCGAGTTATGCCAGAACCACTTGGAGGACTCTCTGGGATGACCTGCCGTGTATGCCGGAAACACCTCTCAGACGTGCCAGAACCATGTGGCGGACAGTCCGGAATCACCTGTTGGGCATGCGCAACCACCTCTGAGACGTACCAGAACCACATGCCGTGCAGGCTGGAACCACCTTCCGCACAGACCGGAATCACCTTTCGGGCATGCCGGAACCACCTGTCAGATGTGCCAGAAACACGTGCCGGAGACGCCGGAAGCACCTGCCAAGCACGTTGGAACCACCTGCTCAACTCGCCTGAACCACCTGCCGGACATGCCAAAATCACCTGCCGACTATGCCAGAACCACTTGGCGAACACTCCGGAATCACTTGCCGGGCATGCAGGAACCACCTCTCAGACATGCCAGAACCCCGTGCCAATGACCCCAGAAGCACCAGCCGAGCACGCCGGAACCACCTGCTCGACTCGCCAGAACCACCTGCCGATCACGCAAAAATCACCTGCCGGCTACGCCACAACCAGTTGGTGAACACTTTGGAATCACCTGCCACGCTTGCTGGAACCACCTGCCGGTCATGCCAAAATCACCTGCCAACTACGCCAGAACCGCTTGGCGGACACTGCGGAAACACCTGTCGTGCCGGCTGGAACCACATCTCAGACGTGCCAGAAACGTGTTCATGAGATGCTGGAACCACACCCCGAACAGACGGATACCACCTGCCAGAACCGCCTGAACCACCTGCCGAGCACGCCGGAACCACCTGCTCGACTCACCGGTACCACCTCCCTGACACGCCAGAATCACCTGCTGGGTATGCCAGAACCACTTGGCGGACACTCCGGAATCATCTGCCGGACATGCCGGAACCAGCTCTCAGACACACCAGAACCACGTGCCGGAGACGCCGGAAGCACTTGCCGAGCATGCCGGAGCCACCTGCTCGACTCGCCAGAAACACCTGCCGGACACGCCAAAATCACCTGCCGGGTATGCCAGAACCACCTGGGGGACACTACGGAATCACCTGCCGCGCATGCCTGAAGCACGTGCCAGACTCGCCGCAAACACCTACCGGACAGACCGGAACCACCTGCCAAGAACGCCGGAGCCACCTGTTCGACTCGCTGGAACCACCTGCCGGACAGGCCAATATCAACTGCTGGCTATGCCAGAACCACCTTGGGGACAGTCCGGGATCACCTGCCAGCCATGGCGGAACCACCTCTCAGACGTACCAGAACCACCTGCCGGAGAAGCTGGAAACACGTCCTGGACAGACTGGAACCACGTGACGGCCATGCCTGAACCACCTGCCGAGCACGGCGGAACCACCTGCCGGACGCGCCAAAAGCACCTGCGGGCTACGCCAGAACCACTTGGACTACTCTCCGAAATGACCTGCCGGGCATGTTGGAACCACCTCTCAGACGTGCCAGAAGCACTTGGCGAACACTCCGGAATCACCTGCCGTGCATGCCGGAACCACCTCTCAGATATGCCAGAACCACGTGCCAATGACCCCGGAAGCACCTGCCGAGCACGCCGGAACCACCTGCTCGACTCGCCAGAACCACCTGCCGGACACGCAGAAATCACCTGCCGGCTACGCCACAACCAGTTGGGGAACACTTCGGAATCACCTGCCGGGCTTGCTGGAACCACCTGCCGGTCATGCCAAAATCACCTGCCAACTACGCCAGTACCACTTGGCGGACACTGTGGAAACACCTGTCGGGCCGGCCGGAACCACATCTCAGACGTGCCAGAACCATGTGCATGAGATGCTGGAACCACACCCCGAACCGACGGAAAACACCTGCCAGACCCGTCTGAACAACCTGCCGAGCACCTACCTGACATGCCCAAATCACCAGCCGGGTATGCCAGAACCACTTGGCGGACACTCCGGAATCATCTGCCGGACATGCCGGAACCAGCTCTCAGACACACCAGAACCACGTGCCGGAGACGCCGGAAGCACCTGCCGAGCATGCCGGAGCCACCTGCTCGACTCGCCAGAAACACCAGCCGATCATTCAAAAATCACCAGCCGGCTACGCCACAACCATTTGGTGAACACTTTGGAATCACCTGCCAGGCTTGCTGGAACCACCTGCCGGTCATGCCAAAATCACCTGACAACTACGCCAGAACCGCTTGGCGGACACTGCGGAAACACCTGTCGGGCCGGCTGGAACCACATCTCAGACGTGGCAGAAACGTGTTCATGAGATGCTGGAACCACACCCCGAACAGACGGATACCACCTGCCAGAACCGCCTGAACCACCTGCCGAGCACGCCGGAACCACCTGCTCGACTCACCGGTACCACCTCCCTGACACGCCAAAATCACCTGCTGGGTATGCCAGAACCACTTGGCGGACACTCCGGAATCATCTGCCGGACATGCCGGAACCAGCTCTCAGACACACCAGAACCAAGTGCCGGAGACGCCGGAAGCACCTGCCGAGCATGCCGGAGCCACCTGCTCGACTCGCCAGAAACACCTGCCGGACACGCCAAAATCACCTGCCGGGTATGCCAGAAGCACCTGGCGGACACTACGGAATCACCTGCCGCGCATGCCGGAACCACCTCTCAGACGTGCCGGAAGCACGTGCCGGACACGCCGGAAACACCTACCGGACAGACCGGAACCACCTGCCAAGAACGCCGGAGCCACCTGTTCGACTCGCTGGAACCACCTGCCGGACAGGCCAATATCAACTGCTGGCTATTCCAGAACCGCCTGGGGGACAGTCCGGGATCACCTGCCAGCCCTGGCGGAACCACCTCTCAGACGTACCAGAACCACCTGCCGGAGAAGCTGGAAACACGTCCTGGACAGTCTGGAACCACCTGCCGGCCAAGCCTGAACCACCTGCCAAGCACCACGGAACAACCTGCCAGACACGCCAAAATCACCTGCGTGTTATGCCAGAACCACTTGGAGGACTCTCTGGGATGACCTGCCGGGCATGCCGGAACCACCTCTCAGACGTGCCAGAACCATGTGGCGGACAGTCCGGAATCACCTGTTGGGCATGCGCAACCACCTCTGAGACGTACCAGAACCACATGCCGTGCAGGCTGGAACCACCTACCGGACAGACCGGAATCACCTTTCGGGCATGCCGGAACCACCTGTCAGATGTGCCAGAAACACGTGCCGGAGACGCCGGAAGCACCTGCCAAGCACGTTGGAACCACCTGCTCAACTCGCCTGAACCACCTGCCGGACATGCCAAAATCACCTGCCGACTATGCCAGAACCACTTGGCGAACACTCCGGAATCACTTGCCGGGCATGCAGGAACCACCTCTCAGACATGCCAGAACCCCGTGCCAATGACCCCGGAAGCACCAGCCGAGCAGGCCGGAACCACCTGCTCGACTCGCCAGAACCACCTGCCGATCACGCAAAAATCACCTGCCGGCTACGCCACAACCAGTTGGTGAACACTTTGGAATCACCTGCCACGCTTGCTGGAACCACCTGCCGGTCATGCCAAAATCACCTGCCAACTACGCCAGAACCGCTTGGCGGACACTGCGGAAACACCTGTCGGGCCGGCTGGAACCACATCTCAGACGTGCCAGGAACGTGTTCATGAGATGCTGGTACCACACCCCGAACAGACGGATACCACCTGCCAGAACCGCCTGAACCACCTGCCGAGCACGCCGGAACCACCTGCTCGACTCACCGGTACCACCTCCCTGACACGCCAAAATCACCTGCTGGGTATGCCACAACCACTTGGCGGACACTCCGGAATCATCTGCCGGACATGCCGGAACCAGCTCTCAGACACACCAGAACCAAGTGCCGGAGACGCCGGAAGCACCTGCCGAGCATGCCGGAGCCACCTGCTCGACTCGCCAGAAACACCTGCCGGACACGCCAAAATCACCTGCCGGGTATGCCAGAAGCACCTGGCGGACACTACGGAATCACCTGCCGCGCATGCCGGAACCACATCTCAGACGTGCCGGAAGCACGTGCCGGACACGCCGGAAACACCTACTGGACAGACCGGAACCACCTGCCAAGAACGCCGGAGCCACCTGTTCGACTCGCTGGAACCACCTGCCGGACAGGCCAATATCAACTGCTGGCTATGCCAGAACCACCTTGGGGACAGTCCGGGATCACCTGCCAGCCATGGCGGAACCACCTCCCAGACGTACCAGAACCACCTGCCGGAGAAGCTGGAAACACGTCCAGGACAAACTGGAACCACGTGACGGCCATGCCTGAACCACCTGCCGAGCACGGCGGAACCACCTGCCGGACGCGCCAAAATCACCTGCGGGCTACGCCAGAACCACTTGGACGACTCTCCGAAATGACCTGCCGGGCAGGTTGGAACCACCTCTCAGACGTGCCAGAAGCACGTGGCGGACAGTCCGGAATCACCTGTTGGGCATACGCAACCACCTCTGACACGTACCAGAACCACGTGCCGTGCACGCCGGAACCACCTACCGGACAGACCGGAATCAACTTTTGGGCATGCTGGAACCACCAGTCAGATGTGCCAGAAACACGTGCAGGAGACGCCGGAAGCACCTGCCGAGCACGTCGCAACCACCTGCTCAACTCGCCTGAACCACCTGCCGGACACGCCAAAATCACCTGCCCGCTACACCACCACCACTTCGGGGACAAGCCGGAATCACGTGAGGGGCATGCCGGCACAGCCTCTCAGACTGAACCTCGTGCCGGACACCACAGAACCACCTGCCGGACAGACCGGAACCACCTGCCGGACACGCCGGAACCACCGGCTCGACCCGCCGGAACGACCGCTGGACATGCAAAATCACCTGCCGGCTACGCCGGAAACACTTGGCGAACACTCCGGAATCACCTGCCGGGCATGCCGGAACCACCTCTCAGATATGCCAGAACCACGTGCCAATGACCCCGGAAGCACCTGCCGAGCACGCCGGAACCACCTGCTCGACTCGCCAGAACCACCTGCCGGACACGCAAAAATCACCTGCCGGCTATGCCACAACCAGTTGGGGAACACTTCGGAATCACCTGCCGGGCTTGCTGGAACCACCTGCCGGTCATGCCAAAATCACCTGCCAACTACGCCAGTACCACTTGGCGGACACTGTGGAAACACCTGTCGGGCCGGCCGGAACCACATCTCAGACGTGCCAGAACCATGTGCATGAGATGCTGGAACCACACCCCGAACAGACGGAAAACACCTGCCAGACCCGTCTGAACAACCTGCCGAGCACCTACCTGACATGCCCAAATCACCAGCTGGGTATTCCAGAACCACTTGGCGGACACTCCGGAATCATCTGCCGGACATGCCGGTACCAGCTCTCAGACACACCAGAACCACGTGCCGGAGACGCCGGAAGCACCTGCCGAGCATGCCGGAGCCACCTGCTCGACTCGCCAGAAACACCTGCCGCACACGCCAAAATCACCTGCCGGGTATGCCAGAACCACCTGGCGGACACTCCGAAATCACCTGCCGCGCATGCCGGAACCACCTCTCAGACGTGCCGGAAGCACGTGCCGGACACGCCGGAATCACCTACCGGACAGACCGGAACCACCTGTCGAGCACGCCGGAGCCACCTGTTCGACTCGCTGGAACCACCTGCCGGACAGGCCAATGTTAACTGCTGGCTATGCCAGAACCACCTGGGGGATGGTCCGGAATCACCTGCCAGCCATGGCGGAACCACCTCTCAGACGTACCAGAACCACCTGCCGGAGAAGCTGGAAACACGTCCTGGACAGTCTGGAACCACCTGCCGGCCAAGCCTGAACCACCTGCCAAGCACAACGGAACAACCTGCCAGACACGCCAAAATCACCTGCGAGTTATGCCAGAACCACTTGGAGGACTCTCTGGGATGACCTGCCGTGTATGCCGGAAACACCTCTCAGACGTGCCAGAACCATGTGGCGGACAGTCCGGAATCACCTGTTGGGCATGCGCAACCACCTCTGAGACGTACCAGAACCACATGCCGTGCAGGCTGGAACCACCTTCCGCACAGACCGGAATCACCTTTCGGGCATGCCGGAACCACCTGTCAGATGTGCCAGAAACACGTGCCGTAGACGCCGGAAGCACCTGCCAAGCACGTTGGAACCACCTGCTCAACTCGCCTGAACCACCTGCCGGACATGCCAAAATCACCTGCCGACTATGCCAGAACCACTTGGCGAACACTCCGGAATCACTTGCCGGGCATGCAGGAACCACCTCTCAGACATGCCAGAACCCCGTGCCAATGACCCCAGAAGCACCAGCCGAGCACGCCGGAACCACCTGCTCGACTCGCCAGAACCACCTGCCGATCACGCAAAAATCACCTGCCGGCTACGCCACAACCAGTTGGTGAACACTTTGGAATCACCTGCCAGGCTTGCTGGAACCACCTGCCAGTCATGCCAAAATCACCTGCCAACTACGCCAGAACCGCTTGTCGGACAATGCGGAAACACCTGTCGGGCTGGCTGGAACCACATCTCAGACGTGCCAGAAACGTGTTCATGAGATGCTGGAACCACACCCCGAACAGACGGATACCACCTGCCAGAACCGCCTGAACCACCTGCCGAGCACGCCGGAACCACCTGCTCGACTCACCGGTACCACCTCTCTGACACGCCAAAATCACCTGCTGGGTATGCCAGAACCACTTGGCGGACACTCCGGAAGCATCTGCCGGACATGCCGGAACCAGCTCTCAGACACACCAGAACCAAGTGCCGGAGACGCCGGAAGCACCTGCCGAGCATGCCGGAGCCACCTGCTCGACTCTCCAGAAACACCTGCCGGACACGCCAAAATCACCTGCCGGGTATGCCAGAACCACCGGGCGGACACTACGGAATCACCTGCCGCGCATGCCGGAACCACCTCTCAGACGTGCCGGAAGCACGTGCCGGACACGCCGGAAACACCTACCGGACAGACCGGAACCACCTGCCAAGAACGCCGGAGCCACCTGTTCGACTCGCTGGAACCACCTGCCGGACAGGCCAATATCAACTGCTGGCTATGCCAGAGCCGCCTGGGGGACAGTCCGGGATCACCTGCCAGCCATGGCGGAACCACCTCTCAGACGTACCAGAACCACCTGCGGGAGAAGCTGGAAACACGTCCTGGACAGACTGGAACCACGTGACGGCCATGCCTGAACCACCTGCCGAGCACGGCGGAACCACCTGCCGGACACGCCAAAATCACCTGCGGGCTACGCCAGAACCACTTGGACGACTCTCCGAAATGACCTGCCGGGCATGTTGGAACCACCTCTCAGACGTGCCAGAAGCACGTGGCGGACAGTCCGGAATCACCTCTTGGGCATACGCAACCACCTCTGAGACGTATGAGAACCACGTGCCGTGCACGCCGGAACCACCTACCGGACAGACCGGAATCAACTTTTGGGCATGCCGGAACCACCAGTCAGATGTGCCAGAAACACGTGCCGGAGACGCCGGAAGCACCTGCCGAGCACGTCGCAACCACCTGCTCAACTCGCCTGAACCACCTGCCGGACACGCCAAAATCACCTGCCCGCTACACCAGCACCACTTCGGGGACAAGCCGGAATCACGTGAGGGGCATGCCGGCACAGCCTCTCAGACTTAACCTCGTGCCGGACACCACAGAACCACCTGCCGGACAGACCGGAACCACCTGCCGGACACGCCGGAACCACCGGCTCGACCCACCGGAACGACCGCTGGACATGCAAACTCACCTGCCGGCTACGCCGGAAACACTTGGCGAACACTCCGGAATCACCTGCCGGGCATGCCGGAACCACCTCTCAGATATGCCAGAACCACGTGCCAATGACCCCGGAAGCACCTGCCGAGCACGCCGGAACCACCTGCTCGACTCGCCAGAACCACCTGCCGGACACGCAGAAATCACCTGCCGGCTACGCCACAACCAGTTGGGGAACACTTCGGAATCACCTGCCGGGCTTGCTGGAACCACCTGCCGGTCATGCCAAAATCACCTGCCAACTACGCCAGTACCACTTGGCGGACACTGTGGAAACACCTGTCGGGCCGGCCGGAACCACATCTCAGACGTGCCAGAACCATGTGCATGAGATGCTGGAACCACACCCCGAACCGACGGAAAACACCTGCCAGACCCGTCTGAACAACCTGCCGAGCACCTACCTGACATGCCCAAATCACCAGCTGGGTATTCCAGAACCACTTGGCGGACACTCCGGAATCATCTGCCGGACATGCCGGTACCAGCTCTCAGACACACCAGAACCACGTGCCGGAGACGCCGGAAGCACCTGCCGAGCATGCCGGAGCCACCTGCTCGACTCGCCAGAAACACCTGCCGGACACGCCAAAATCACCTGCCGGGTATGCCAGAACCACCTGGCGGACACTCCGAAATCACCTGCCGCGCATGCCGGAACCACCTCTCAGACGTGCCGGAAGCACGTGCCGGACACGCCGGAATCACCTACGGGACAGACCGGAACCACCTGTCGAGCACGCCGGAGCCACCTGTTCGACTCGCTGGAACCACCTGCCGGACAGGCCAATGTTAACTGCTGGCTATGCCAGAACCACCTGGGGGATGGTCCGGAATCACCTGCCAGCCATGGCGGAACCACCTCTCAGACGTACCAGAACCACCTGCCGGAGAAGCTGGAAACACGTCCTGGACAGTCTGGAACCACCTGCCGGCCAAGCCTGAACCACCTGCCAAGCACAACGGAACAACCTGCCAGACACGCCAAAATCACCTGCGAGTTATGCCAGAACCACTTGGAGGACTCTCTGGGATGACCTGCCGTGTATGCCGGAAACACCTCTCAGACGTGCCAGAACCATGTGGCGGACAGTCCGGAATCACCTGTTGGGCATGCGCAACCACCTCTGAGACGTACCAGAACCACATGCCGTGCAGGCTGGAACCACCTTCCGCACAGACCGGAATCACCTTTCGGGCATGCCGGAACCACCTGTCAGATGTGCCAGAAACACGTGCCGTAGACGCCGGAAGCACCTGCCAAGCACGTTGGAACCACCTGCTCAACTCGCCTGAACCACCTGCCGGACATGCCAAAATCACCTGCCGACTATGCCAGAACCACTTGGCGAACACTCCGGAATCACTTGCCGGGCATGCAGGAACCACCTCTCAGACATGCCAGAACCCCGTGCCAATGACCCCAGAAGCACCAGCCGAGCACGCCGGAACCACCTGCTCGACTCGCCAGAACCACCTGCCGATCACGCAAAAATCACCTGCCGGCTACGCCACAACCAGTTGGTGAACACTTTGGAATCACCTGCCACGCTTGCTGGAACCACCTGCCGGTCATGCCAAAATCACCTGCCAACTACGCCAGAACCGCTTGGCGGACACTGCGGAAACACCTGTCGTGCCGGCTGGAACCACATCTCAGACGTGCCAGAAACGTGTTCATGAGATGCTGGAACCACACCCCGAACAGACGGATACCACCTGCCAGAACCGCCTGAACCACCTGCCGAGCACGCCGGAACCACCTGCTCGACTCACCGGTACCACCTCCCTGACACGCCAGAATCACCTGCTGGGTATGCCAGAACCACTTGGCGGACACTCCGGAATCATCTGCCGGACATGCCGGAACCAGCTCTCAGACACACCAGAACCAAGTGCCGGAGACGCCGGAAGCACTTGCCGAGCATGCCGGAGCCACCTGCTCGACTCGCCAGAAACACCTGCCGGACACGCCAAAATCACCTGCCGGGTATGCCAGAACCACCTGGCGGACACTACGGAATCACCTGCCGCGCATGCCTGAAGCACGTGCCAGACTCGCCGCAAACACCTACCGGACAGACCGGAACCACCTGCCAAGAACGCCGGAGCCACCTGTTCGACTCGCTGGAACCACCTGCCGGACAGGCCAATATCAACTGCTGGCTATGCCAGAACCACCTTGGGGACAGTCCGGGATCACCTGCCAGCCATGGCGGAACCACCTCTCAGACGTACCAGAACCACCTGCCGGAGAAGCTGGAAACACGTCCTGGACAGACTGGAACCACGTGACGGCCATGCCTGAACCACCTGCCGAGCACGGCGGAACCACCTGCCGGACGCGCCAAAAGCACCTGCGGGCTACGCCAGAACCACTTGGACTACTCTCAGAAATGCCCTGCCGGGCATGTTGGAACCACCTCTCAGACGTGCCAGAAGCACTTGGCGAACACTCCGGAATCACCTGCCGTGCATGCCGGAACCACCTCTCAGATATGCCAGAACCACGTGCCAATGACCCCGGAAGCACCTGCCGAGCACGCCGGAACCACCTGCTCGACTCGCCAGAACCACCTGCCGGACACGCAGAAATCACCTGCCGGCTACGCCACAACCAGTTGGGGAACACTTCGGAATCACCTGCCGGGCTTGCTGGAACCACCTGCCGGTCATGCCAAAATCACCTGCCAACTACGCCAGTACCACTTGGCGGACACTGTGGAAACACCTGTCGGGCCGGCCGGAACCACATCTCAGACGTGCCAGAACCATGTGCATGAGATGCTGGAACCACACCCCGAACCGACGGAAAACACCTGCCAGACCCGTCTGAACAACCTGCCGAGCACCTACCTGACATGCCCAAATCACCAGCCGGGTATGCCAGAACCACTTGGCGGACACTCCGGAATCATCTGCCGGACATGCCGGAACCAGCTCTCAGACACACCAGAACCACGTGCCGGAGACGCCGGAAGCACCTGCCGAGCATGCCGGAGCCACCTGCTCGACTCGCCAGAAACACCAGCCGATCATTCAAAAATCACCAGCCGGCTACGCCACAACCATTTGGTGAACACTTTGGAATCACCTGCCAGGCTTGCTGGAACCACCTGCCGGTCATGCCAAAATCACCTGACAACTACGCCAGAACCGCTTGGCGGACACTGCGGAAACACCTGTCGGGCCGGCTGGAACCACATCTCAGACGTGGCAGAAACGTGTTCATGAGATGCTGGAACCACACCCCGAACAGACGGATACCACCTGCCAGAACCGCCTGAACCACCTGCCGAGCACGCCGGAACCACCTGCTCGACTCACCGGTACCACCTCCCTGACACGCCAAAATCACCTGCTGGGTATGCCAGAACCACTTGGCGGACACTCCGGAATCATCTGCCGGACATGCCGGAACCAGCTCTCAGACACACCAGAACCAAGTGCCGGAGACGCCGGAAGCACCTGCCGAGCATGCCGGAGCCACCTGCTCGACTCTCCAGAAACACCTGCCGGACACGCCAAAATCACCTGCCGGGTATGCCAGAACCACCGGGCGGACACTACGGAATCACCTGCCGCGCATGCCGGAACCACCTCTCAGACGTGCCGGAAGCACGTGCCGGACACGCCGGAAACACCTACCGGACAGACCGGAACCACCTGCCAAGAACGCCGGAGCCACCTGTTCGACTCGCTGGAACCACCTGCCGGACAGGCCAATATCAACTGCTGGCTATGCCAGAGCCGCCTGGGGGACAGTCCGGGATCACCTGCCAGCCATGGCGGAACCACCTCTCAGACGTACCAGAACCACCTGCGGGAGAAGCTGGAAACACGTCCTGGACAGACTGGAACCACGTGACGGCCATGCCTGAACCACCTGCCGAGCACGGCGGAACCACCTGCCGGACACGCCAAAATCACCTGCGGGCTACGCCAGAACCACTTGGACGACTCTCCGAAATGACCTGCCGGGCATGTTGGAACCACCTCTCAGACGTGCCAGAAGCACGTGGCGGACAGTCCGGAATCACCTCTTGGGCATACGCAACCACCTCTGAGACGTATGAGAACCACGTGCCGTGCACGCCGGAACCACCTACCGGACAGACCGGAATCAACTTTTGGGCATGCCGGAACCACCAGTCAGATGTGCCAGAAACACGTGCCGGAGACGCCGGAAGCACCTGCCGAGCACGTCGCAACCACCTGCTCAACTCGCCTGAACCACCTGCCGGACACGCCAAAATCACCTGCCCGCTACACCAGCACCACTTCGGGGACAAGCCGGAATCACGTGAGGGGCATGCCGGCACAGCCTCTCAGAATTAACCTCGTGCCGGACACCACAGAACCACCTGCCGGACAGACCGGAACCACCTGCCGGACACGCCGGAACCACCGGCTCGACCCACCGGAACGACCGCTGGACATGCAAACTCACCTGCCGGCTACGCCGGAAACACTTGGCGAACACTCCCGAATCACCTGCCGGGCATGCCGGAACCACCTCTCAGATATGCCAGAACCACGTGCCAATGACCCCGGAAGCACCTGCCGAGCACGCCGGAACCACCTGCTCGACTCGCCAGAACCACCTGCCGGACACGCAAAAATCACCTGCCGGCTATGCCACAACCAGTTGGGGAACACTTCGGAATCACCTGCCGGGCTTGCTGGAACCACCTGCCGGTCATGCCAAAATCACCTGCCAACTACGCCAGTACCACTTGGCGGACACTGTGGAAACACCTGTCGGGCCGGCCGGAACCACATCTCAGACGTGCCAGAACCATGTGCATGAGATGCTGGAACCACACCCCGAACAGACGGAAAACACCTGCCAGACCCGTCTGAACAACCTGCCGAGCACCTACCTGACATGCCCAAATCACCAGCTGGGTATTCCAGAACCACTTGGCGGACACTCCGGAATCATCTGCCGGACATGCCGGTACCAGCTCTCAGACACACCAGAACCACGTGCCGGAGACGCCGGAAGCACCTGCCGAGCATGCCGGAGCCACCTGCTCGACTCGCCAGAAACACCTGCCGGACACGCCAAAATCACCTGCCGGGTATGCCAGAACCACCTGGCGGACACTCCGAAATCACCTGCCGCGCATGCCGGAACCACCTCTCAGACGTGCCGGAAGCACGTGCCGGACACGCCGGAATCACCTACGGGACAGACCGGAACCACCTGTCGAGCACGCCGGAGCCACCTGTTCGACTCGCTGGAACCACCTGCCGGACAGGCCAATGTTAACTGCTGGCTATGCCAGAACCACCTGGGGGATGGTCCGGAATCACCTGCCAGCCATGGCGGAACCACCTCTCAGACGTACCAGAACCACCTGCCGGAGAAGCTGGAAACACGTCCTGGACAGTCTGGAACCACCTGCCGGCCAAGCCTGAACCACCTGCCAAGCACAACGGAACAACCTGCCAGACACGCCAAAATCACCTGCGAGTTATGCCAGAACCACTTGGAGGACTCTCTGGGATGACCTGCCGTGTATGCCGGAAACACCTCTCAGACGTGCCAGAACCATGTGGCGGACAGTCCGGAATCACCTGTTGGGCATGCGCAACCACCTCTGAGACGTACCAGAACCACATGCCGTGCAGGCTGGAACCACCTTCCGCACAGACCGGAATCACCTTTCGGGCATGCCGGAACCACCTGTCAGATGTGCCAGAAACACGTGCCGGAGACGCCGGAAGCACCTGCCAAGCACGTTGGAACCACCTGCTCAACTCGCCTGAACCACCTGCCGGACATGCCAAAATCACCTGCCGACTATGCCAGAACCACTTGGCGAACACTCCGGAATCACTTGCCGGGCATGCAGGAACCACCTCTCAGACATGCCAGAACCCCGTGCCAATGACCCCAGAAGCACCAGCCGAGCACGCCGGAACCACCTGCTCGACTCGCCAGAACCACCTGCCGATCACGCAAAAATCACCTGCCGGCTACGCCACAACCAGTTGGTGAACACTTTGGAATCACCTGCCACGCTTGCTGGAACCACCTGCCGGTCATGCCAAAATCACCTGCCAACTACGCCAGAACCGCTTGGCGGACACTGCGGAAACACCTGTCGTGCCGGCTGGAACCACATCTCAGACGTGCCAGAAACGTGTTCATGAGATGCTGGAACCACACCCCGAACAGACGGATACCACCTGCCAGAACCGCCTGAACCACCTGCCGAGCACGCCGGAACCACCTGCTCGACTCACCGGTACCACCTCCCTGACACGCCAGAATCACCTGCTGGGTATGCCAGAACCACTTGGCGGACACTCCGGAATCATCTGCCGGACATGCCGGAACCAGCTCTCAGACACACCAGAACCAAGTGCCGGAGACGCCGGAAGCACCTGCCGAGCATGCCGGAGCCACCTGCTCGACTCTCCAGAAACACCTGCCGGACACGCCAAAATCACCTGCCGGGTATGCCAGAACCACCGGGCGGACACTACGGAATCACCTGCCGCGCATGCCGGAACCACCTCTCAGACGTGCCGGAAGCACGTGCCGGACACGCCGGAAACACCTACCGGACAGACCGGAACCACCTGCCAAGAACGCCGGAGCCACCTATTCGACTCGCTGGAACCACCTGCCGGACAGGCCAATATCAACTGCTGGCTATGCCAGAGCCGCCTGGGGGACAGTCCGGGATCACCTGCCAGCCATGGCGGAACCACCTCTCAGACGTACCAGAACCACCTGCGGGAGAAGCTGGAAACACGTCCTGGACAGACTGGAACCACGTGACGGCCATGCCTGAACCACCTGCCGAGCACGGCGGAACCACCTGCCGGACACGCCAAAATCACCTGCGGGCTACGCCAGAACGACTTGGACGACTCTCCGAAATGACCTGCCGGGCATGTTGGAACCACCTCTCAGACGTGCCAGAAGCACGTGGCGGACAGTCCGGAATCACCTCTTGGGCATACGCAACCACCTCTGAGACGTATGAGAACCACGTGCCGTGCACGCCGGAACCACCTACCGGACAGACCGGAATCAACTTTTGGGCATGCCGGAACCACCAGTCAGATGTGCCAGAAACACGTGCCGGAGACGCCGGAAGCACCTGCCGAGCACGTCGCAACCACCTGCTCAACTCGCCTGAACCACCTGCCGGACACGCCAAAATCACCTGCCCGCTACACCAGCACCACTTCGGGGACAAGCCGGAATCACGTGAGGGGCATGCCGGCACAGCCTCTCAGAATTAACCTCGTGCCGGACACCACAGAACCACCTGCCGGACAGACCGGAACCACCTGCCGGACACGCCGGAACCACCGGCTCGACCCACCGGAACGACCGCTGGACATGCAAACTCACCTGCCGGCTACGCCGGAAACACTTGGCGAACACTCCCGAATCACCTGCCGGGCATGCCGGAACCACCTCTCAGATATGCCAGAACCACGTGCCAATGACCCCGGAAGCACCTGCCGAGCACGCCGGAACCACCTGCTCGACTCGCCAGAACCACCTGCCGGACACGCAAAAATCACCTGCCGGCTATGCCACAACCAGTTGGGGAACACTTCGGAATCACCTGCCGGGCTTGCTGGAACCACCTGCCGGTCATGCCAAAATCACCTGCCAACTACGCCAGTACCACTTGGCGGACACTGTGGAAACACCTGTCGGGCCGGCCGGAACCACATCTCAGACGTGCCAGAACCATGTGCATGAGATGCTGGAACCACACCCCGAACAGACGGAAAACACCTGCCAGACCCGTCTGAACAACCTGCCGAGCACCTACCTGACATGCCCAAATCACCAGCTGGGTATTCCAGAACCACTTGGCGGACACTCCGGAATCATCTGCCGGACATGCCGGTACCAGCTCTCAGACACACCAGAACCACGTGCCGGAGACGCCGGAAGCACCTGCCGAGCATGCCGGAGCCACCTGCTCGACTCGCCAGAAACACCTGCCGGACACGCCAAAATCACCTGCCGGGTATGCCAGAACCACCTGGCGGACACTCCGAAATCACCTGCCGCGCATGCCGGAACCACCTCTCAGACGTGCCGGAAGCACGTGCCGGACACGCCGGAATCACCTACGGGACAGACCGGAACCACCTGTCGAGCACGCCGGAGCCACCTGTTCGACTCGCTGGAACCACCTGCCGGACAGGCCAATGTTAACTGCTGGCTATGCCAGAACCACCTGGGGGATGGTCCGGAATCACCTGCCAGCCATGGCGGAACCACCTCTCAGACGTACCAGAACCACCTGCCGGAGAAGCTGGAAACACGTCCTGGACAGTCTGGAACCACCTGCCGGCCAAGCCTGAACCACCTGCCAAGCACAACGGAACAACCTGCCAGACACGCCAAAATCACCTGCGAGTTATGCCAGAACCACTTGGAGGACTCTCTGGGATGACCTGCCGTGTATGCCGGAAACACCTCTCAGACGTGCCAGAACCATGTGGCGGACAGTCCGGAATCACCTGTTGGGCATGCGCAACCACCTCTGAGACGTACCAGAACCACATGCCGTGCAGGCTGGAACCACCTTCCGCACAGACCGGAATCACCTTTCGGGCATGCCGGAACCACCTGTCAGATGTGCCAGAAACACGTGCCGGAGACGCCGGAAGCACCTGCCAAGCACGTTGGAACCACCTGCTCAACTCGCCTGAACCACCTGCCGGACATGCCAAAATCACCTGCCGACTATGCCAGAACCACTTGGCGAACACTCCGGAATCACTTGCCGGGCATGCAGGAACCACCTCTCAGACATGCCAGAACCCCGTGCCAATGACCCCAGAAGCACCAGCCGAGCACGCCGGAACCACCTGCTCGACTCGCCAGAACCACCTGCCGATCACGCAAAAATCACCTGCCGGCTACGCCACAACCAGTTGGTGAACACTTTGGAATCACCTGCCACGCTTGCTGGAACCACCTGCCGGTCATGCCAAAATCACCTGCCAACTACGCCAGAACCGCTTGGCGGACACTGCGGAAACACCTGTCGTGCCGGCTGGAACCACATCTCAGACGTGCCAGAAACGTGTTCATGAGATGCTGGAACCACACCCCGAACAGACGGATACCACCTGCCAGAACCGCCTGAACCACCTGCCGAGCACGCCGGAACCACCTGCTCGACTCACTGGTACCACCTCCCTGACACGCCAGAATCACCTGCTGGGTATGCCAGAACCACTTGGCGGACACTCCGGAATCATCTGCCGGACATGCCGGAACCAGCTCTCAGACACACCAGAACCAAGTGCCGGAGACGCCGGAAGCACTTGCCGAGCATGCCGGAGCCACCTGCTCGACTCGCCAGAAACACCTGCCGGACACGCCAAAATCACCTGCCGGGTATGCCAGAACCACCTGGCGGACACTACGGAATCACCTGCCGCGCATGCCTGAAGCACGTGCCAGACTCGCCGCAAACACCTACCGGACAGACCGGAACCACCTGCCAAGAACGCCGGAGCCACCTGTTCGACTCGCTGGAACCACCTGCCGGACAGGCCAATATCAACTGCTGGCTATGCCAGAACCACCTTGGGGACAGTCCGGGATCACCTGCCAGCCATGGCGGAACCACCTCTCAGACGTACCAGAACCACCTGCCGGAGAAGCTGGAAACACGTCCTGGACAGACTGGAACCACGTGACGGCCATGCCTGAACCACCTGCCGAGCACGGCGGAACCACCTGCCGGACGCGCCAAAAGCACCTGCGGGCTACGCCAGAACCACTTGGACTACTCTCCGAAATGACCTGCCGGGCATGTTGGAACCACCTCTCAGACGTGCCAGAAGCACTTGGCGAACACTCCGGAATCACCTGCCGTGCATGCCGGAACCACCTCTCAGATATGCCAGAACCACGTGCCAATGACCCCGGAAGCACCTGCCGAGCACGCCGGAACCACCTGCTCGACTCGCCAGAACCACCTGCCGGACACGCAGAAATCACCTGCCGGCTACGCCACAACCAGTTGGGGAACACTTCGGAATCACCTGCCGGGCTTGCTGGAACCACCTGCCGGTCATGCCAAAATCACCTGCCAACTACGCCAGTACCACTTGGCGGACACTGTGGAAACACCTGTCGGGCCGGCCGGAACCACATCTCAGACGTGCCAGAACCATGTGCATGAGATGCTGGAACCACACCCCGAACCGACGGAAAACACCTGCCAGACCCGTCTGAACAACCTGCCGAGCACCTACCTGACATGCCCAAATCACCAGCCGGGTATGCCAGAACCACTTGGCGGACACTCCGGAATCATCTGCCGGACATGCCGGAACCAGCTCTCAGACACACCAGAACCACGTGCCGGAGACGCCGGAAGCACCTGCCGAGCATGCCGGAGCCACCTGCTCGACTCGCCAGAAACACCAGCCGATCATTCAAAAATCACCAGCCGGCTACGCCACAACCATTTGGTGAACACTTTGGAATCACCTGCCAGGCTTGCTGGAACCACCTGCCGGTCATGCCAAAATCACCTGACAACTACGCCAGAACCGCTTGGCGGACACTGCGGAAACACCTGTCGGACCGGCTGGAACCACATCTCAGACGTGCCAGAAACGTGTTCATGAGATGCTGGAACCACACCCTGAACAGACGGATACCACCTGCCAGAACCGCCTGAACCACCTGCCGAGCACGCCGGAAGCACCTGCTCGACTCACCGGTACCACCTCCCTGACACGCCAAAATCACCTGCTGGGTATGCCAGAACCACTTGGCGGACACTCCGGAATCATCTGCCGGACATGCCGGTACCAGCTCTCAGACACACCAGAACCACGTGCCGGAGACGCCGGAAGCACCTGCCGAGCATGCCGGAGCCACCTGCTCGACTCGCCAGAAACACCTGCCGGACACGCCAAAATCACCTGCCGGGTATGCCAGAACCACCTGGCGGACACTCCGAAATCACCTGCCGCGCATGCCGGAACCACCTCTCAGACGTGCCGGAAGCACGTGCCGGACACGCCGGAATCACCTACGGGACAGACCGGAACCACCTGTCGAGCACGCCGGAGCCACCTGTTCGACTCGCTGGAACCACCTGCCGGACAGGCCAATGTTAACTGCTGGCTATGCCAGAACCACCTGGGGGATGGTCCGGAATCACCTGCCAGCCATGGCGGAACCACCTCTCAGACGTACCAGAACCACCTGCCGGAGAAGCTGGAAACACGTCCTGGACAGTCTGGAACCACCTGCCGGCCAAGCCTGAACCACCTGCCAAGCACAACGGAACAACCTGCCAGACACGCCAAAATCACCTGCGAGTTATGCCAGAACCACTTGGAGGACTCTCTGGGATGACCTGCCGTGTATGCCGGAAACACCTCTCAGACGTGCCAGAACCATGTGGCGGACAGTCCGGAATCACCTGTTGGGCATGCGCAACCACCTCTGAGACGTACCAGAACCACATGCCGTGCAGGCTGGAACCACCTTCCGCACAGACCGGAATCACCTTTCGGGCATGCCGGAACCACCTGTCAGATGTGCCAGAAACACGTGCCGGAGACGCCGGAAGCACCTGCCAAGCACGTTGGAACCACCTGCTCAACTCGCCTGAACCACCTGCCGGACATGCCAAAATCACCTGCCGACTATGCCAGAACCACTTGGCGAACACTCCGGAATCACTTGCCGGGCATGCAGGAACCACCTCTCAGACATGCCAGAACCCCGTGCCAATGACCCCAGAAGCACCAGCCGAGCACGCCGGAACCACCTGCTCGACTCGCCAGAACCACCTGCCGATCACGCAAAAATCACCTGCCGGCTACGCCACAACCAGTTGGTGAACACTTTGGAATCACCTGCCACGCTTGCTGGAACCACCTGCCGGTCATGCCAAAATCACCTGCCAACTACGCCAGAACCGCTTGGCGGACACTGCGGAAACACCTGTCGTGCCGGCTGGAACCACATCTCAGACGTGCCAGAAACGTGTTCATGAGATGCTGGAACCACACCCCGAACAGACGGATACCACCTGCCAGAACCGCCTGAACCACCTGCCGAGCACGCCGGAACCACCTGCTCGACTCACCGGTACCACCTCCCTGACACGCCAGAATCACCTGCTGGGTATGCCAGAACCACTTGGCGGACACTCCGGAATCATCTGCCGGACATGCCGGAACCAGCTCTCAGACACACCAGAACCAAGTGCCGGAGACGCCGGAAGCACCTGCCGAGCATGCCGGAGCCACCTGCTCGACTCTCCAGAAACACCTGCCGGACACGCCAAAATCACCTGCCGGGTATGCCAGAACCACCGGGCGGACACTACGGAATCACCTGCCGCGCATGCCGGAACCACCTCTCAGACGTGCCGGAAGCACGTGCCGGACACGCCGGAAACACCTACCGGACAGACCGGAACCACCTGCCAAGAACGCCGGAGCCACCTATTCGACTCGCTGGAACCACCTGCCGGACAGGCCAATATCAACTGCTGGCTATGCCAGAGCCGCCTGGGGGACAGTCCGGGATCACCTGCCAGCCATGGCGGAACCACCTCTCAGACGTACCAGAACCACCTGCGGGAGAAGCTGGAAACACGTCCTGGACAGACTGGAACCACGTGACGGCCATGCCTGAACCACCTGCCGAGCACGGCGGAACCACCTGCCGGACACGCCAAAATCACCTGCGGGCTACGCCAGAACGACTTGGACGACTCTCCGAAATGACCTGCCGGGCATGTTGGAACCACCTCTCAGACGTGCCAGAAGCACGTGGCGGACAGTCCGGAATCACCTCTTGGGCATACGCAACCACCTCTGAGACGTATGAGAACCACGTGCCGTGCACGCCGGAACCACCTACCGGACAGACCGGAATCAACTTTTGGGCATGCCGGAACCACCAGTCAGATGTGCCAGAAACACGTGCCGGAGACGCCGGAAGCACCTGCCGAGCACGTCGCAACCACCTGCTCAACTCGCCTGAACCACCTGCCGGACACGCCAAAATCACCTGCCCGCTACACCAGCACCACTTCGGGGACAAGCCGGAATCACGTGAGGGGCATGCCGGCACAGCCTCTCAGAATTAACCTCGTGCCGGACACCACAGAACCACCTGCCGGACAGACCGGAACCACCTGCCGGACACGCCGGAACCACCGGCTCGACCCACCGGAACGACCGCTGGACATGCAAACTCACCTGCCGGCTACGCCGGAAACACTTGGCGAACACTCCCGAATCACCTGCCGGGCATGCCGGAACCACCTCTCAGATATGCCAGAACCACGTGCCAATGACCCCGGAAGCACCTGCCGAGCACGCCGGAACCACCTGCTCGACTCGCCAGAACCACCTGCCGGACACGCAAAAATCACCTGCCGGCTATGCCACAACCAGTTGGGGAACACTTCGGAATCACCTGCCGGGCTTGCTGGAACCACCTGCCGGTCATGCCAAAATCACCTGCCAACTACGCCAGTACCACTTGGCGGACACTGTGGAAACACCTGTCGGGCCGGCCGGAACCACATCTCAGACGTGCCAGAACCATGTGCATGAGATGCTGGAACCACACCCCGAACAGACGGAAAACACCTGCCAGACCCGTCTGAACAACCTGCCGAGCACCTACCTGACATGCCCAAATCACCAGCTGGGTATTCCAGAACCACTTGGCGGACACTCCGGAATCATCTGCCGGACATGCCGGTACCAGCTCTCAGACACACCAGAACCACGTGCCGGAGACGCCGGAAGCACCTGCCGAGCATGCCGGAGCCACCTGCTCGACTCGCCAGAAACACCTGCCGGACACGCCAAAATCACCTGCCGGGTATGCCAGAACCACCTGGCGGACACTCCGAAATCACCTGCCGCGCATGCCGGAACCACCTCTCAGACGTGCCGGAAGCACGTGCCGGACACGCCGGAATCACCTACGGGACAGACCGGAACCACCTGTCGAGCACGCCGGAGCCACCTGTTCGACTCGCTGGAACCACCTGCCGGACAGGCCAATGTTAACTGCTGGCTATGCCAGAACCACCTGGGGGATGGTCCGGAATCACCTGCCAGCCATGGCGGAACCACCTCTCAGACGTACCAGAACCACCTGCCGGAGAAGCTGGAAACACGTCCTGGACAGTCTGGAACCACCTGCCGGCCAAGCCTGAACCACCTGCCAAGCACAACGGAACAACCTGCCAGACACGCCAAAATCACCTGCGAGTTATGCCAGAACCACTTGGAGGACTCTCTGGGATGACCTGCCGTGTATGCCGGAAACACCTCTCAGACGTGCCAGAACCATGTGGCGGACAGTCCGGAATCACCTGTTGGGCATGCGCAACCACCTCTGAGACGTACCAGAACCACATGCCGTGCAGGCTGGAACCACCTTCCGCACAGACCGGAATCACCTTTCGGGCATGCCGGAACCACCTGTCAGATGTGCCAGAAACACGTGCCGGAGACGCCGGAAGCACCTGCCAAGCACGTTGGAACCACCTGCTCAACTCGCCTGAACCACCTGCCGGACATGCCAAAATCACCTGCCGACTATGCCAGAACCACTTGGCGAACACTCCGGAATCACTTGCCGGGCATGCAGGAACCACCTCTCAGACATGCCAGAACCCCGTGCCAATGACCCCAGAAGCACCAGCCGAGCACGCCGGAACCACCTGCTCGACTCGCCAGAACCACCTGCCGATCACGCAAAAATCACCTGCCGGCTACGCCACAACCAGTTGGTGAACACTTTGGAATCACCTGCCACGCTTGCTGGAACCACCTGCCGGTCATGCCAAAATCACCTGCCAACTACGCCAGAACCGCTTGGCGGACACTGCGGAAACACCTGTCGTGCCGGCTGGAACCACATCTCAGACGTGCCAGAAACGTGTTCATGAGATGCTGGAACCACACCCCGAACAGACGGATACCACCTGCCAGAACCGCCTGAACCACCTGCCGAGCACGCCGGAACCACCTGCTCGACTCACTGGTACCACCTCCCTGACACGCCAGAATCACCTGCTGGGTATGCCAGAACCACTTGGCGGACACTCCGGAATCATCTGCCGGACATGCCGGAACCAGCTCTCAGACACACCAGAACCAAGTGCCGGAGACGCCGGAAGCACTTGCCGAGCATGCCGGAGCCACCTGCTCGACTCGCCAGAAACACCTGCCGGACACGCCAAAATCACCTGCCGGGTATGCCAGAACCACCTGGCGGACACTACGGAATCACCTGCCGCGCATGCCTGAAGCACGTGCCAGACTCGCCGCAAACACCTACCGGACAGACCGGAACCACCTGCCAAGAACGCCGGAGCCACCTGTTCGACTCGCTGGAACCACCTGCCGGACAGGCCAATATCAACTGCTGGCTATGCCAGAACCACCTTGGGGACAGTCCGGGATCACCTGCCAGCCATGGCGGAACCACCTCTCAGACGTACCAGAACCACCTGCCGGAGAAGCTGGAAACACGTCCTGGACAGACTGGAACCACGTGACGGCCATGCCTGAACCACCTGCCGAGCACGGCGGAACCACCTGCCGGACGCGCCAAAAGCACCTGCGGGCTACGCCAGAACCACTTGGACTACTCTCCGAAATGACCTGCCGGGCATGTTGGAACCACCTCTCAGACGTGCCAGAAGCACTTGGCGAACACTCCGGAATCACCTGCCGTGCATGCCGGAACCACCTCTCAGATATGCCAGAACCACGTGCCAATGACCCCGGAAGCACCTGCCGAGCACGCCGGAACCACCTGCTCGACTCGCCAGAACCACCTGCCGGACACGCAGAAATCACCTGCCGGCTACGCCACAACCAGTTGGGGAACACTTCGGAATCACCTGCCGGGCTTGCTGGAACCACCTGCCGGTCATGCCAAAATCACCTGCCAACTACGCCAGTACCACTTGGCGGACACTGTGGAAACACCTGTCGGGCCGGCCGGAACCACATCTCAGACGTGCCAGAACCATGTGCATGAGATGCTGGAACCACACCCCGAACCGACGGAAAACACCTGCCAGACCCGTCTGAACAACCTGCCGAGCACCTACCTGACATGCCCAAATCACCAGCCGGGTATGCCAGAACCACTTGGCGGACACTCCGGAATCATCTGCCGGACATGCCGGAACCAGCTCTCAGACACACCAGAACCACGTGCCGGAGACGCCGTAAGCACCTGCCGAGCATGCCGGAGCCACCTGCTCGACTCGCCAGAAACACCAGCCGATCATTCAAAAATCACCAGCCGGCTACGCCACAACCATTTGGTGAACACTTTGGAATCACCTGCCAGGCTTGCTGGAACCACCTGCCGGTCATGCCAAAATCACCTGACAACTACGCCAGAACCGCTTGGCGGACACTGCGGAAACACCTGTCGGACCGGCTGGAACCACATCTCAGACGTGCCAGAAACGTGTTCATGAGATGCTGGAACCACACCCTGAACAGACGGATACCACCTGCCAGAACCGCCTGAACCACCTGCCGAGCACGCCGGAAGCACCTGCTCGACTCACCGGTACCACCTCCCTGACACGCCAAAATCACCTGCTGGGTATGCCAGAACCACTTGGCGGACACTCCGGAATCATCTGCCGGACATGCCGGAACCAGCTCTCAGACACACCAGAACCAAGTGCCGGAGACGCCGGAAGCACCTGCCGAGCATGCCGGAGCCACCTGCTCGACTCGCCAGAAACACCTGCCGGACACGCCAAAATCACCTGCCGGGTATGCCAGAAGCACCTGGCGGACACTACGGAATCACCTGCCGCGCATGCCGGAACCACCTCTCAGACGTGCCGGAAGCACGTGCCGGACACGCCGGAAACACCTACCGGACAGACCGGAACCACCTGCCAAGAACGCCGGAGCCACCTGTTCGACTCGCTGGAACCACCTGCCGGACAGGCCAATATCAACTGCTGGCTATTCCAGAACCGCCTGGGGGACAGTCCGGGATCACCTGCCAGCCCTGGCGGAACCACCTCTCAGACGTACCAGAACCACCTGCCGGAGAAGCTGGAAACACGTCCTGGACAGTCTGGAACCACCTGCCGGCCAAGCCTGAACCACCTGCCAAGCACCACGGAACAACCTGCCAGACACGCCAAAATCACCTGCGTGTTATGCCAGAACCACTTGGAGGACTCTCTGGGATGACCTGCCGGGCATGCCGGAACCACCTCTCAGACGTGCCAGAACCATGTGGCGGACAGTCCGGAATCACCTGTTGGGCATGCGCAACCACCTCTGAGACGTACCAGAACCACATGCCGTGCAGGCTGGAACCACCTACCGGACAGACCGGAATCACCTTTCGGGCATGCCGGAACCACCTGTCAGATGTGCCAGAAACACGTGCCGGAGACGCCGGAAGCACCTGCCAAGCACGTTGGAACCACCTGCTCAACTCGCCTGAACCACCTGCCGGACATGCCAAAATCACCTGCCGACTATGCCAGAACCACTTGGCGAACACTCCGGAATCACTTGCCGGGCATGCAGGAACCACCTCTCAGACATGCCAGAACCCCGTGCCAATGACCCCGGAAGCACCAGCCGAGCAGGCCGGAACCACCTGCTCGACTCGCCAGAACCACCTGCCGATCACGCAAAAATCACCTGCCGGCTACGCCACAACCAGTTGGTGAACACTTTGGAATCACCTGCCACGCTTGCTGGAACCACCTGCCGGTCATGCCAAAATCACCTGCCAACTACGCCAGAACCGCTTGGCGGACACTGCGGAAACACCTGTCGGGCCGGCTGGAACCACATCTCAGACGTGCCAGGAACGTGTTCATGAGATGCTGGTACCACACCCCGAACAGACGGATACCACCTGCCAGAACCGCCTGAACCACCTGCCGAGCACGCCGGAACCACCTGCTCGACTCACCGGTACCACCTCCCTGACACGCCAAAATCACCTGCTGGGTATGCCACAACCACTTGGCGGACACTCCGGAATCATCTGCCGGACATGCCGGAACCAGCTCTCAGACACACCAGAACCAAGTGCCGGAGACGCCGGAAGCACCTGCCGAGCATGCCGGAGCCACCTGCTCGACTCGCCAGAAACACCTGCCGGACACGCCAAAATCACCTGCCGGGTATGCCAGAAGCACCTGGCGGACACTACGGAATCACCTGCCGCGCATGCCGGAACCACCTCTCAGACGTGCCGGAAGCACGTGCCGGACACGCCGGAAACACCTACTGGACAGACCGGAACCACCTGCCAAGAACGCCGGAGCCACCTGTTCGACTCGCTGGAACCACCTGCCGGACAGGCCAATATCAACTGCTGGCTATGCCAGAACCACCTTGGGGACAGTCCGGGATCACCTGCCAGCCATGGCGGAACCACCTCCCAGACGTACCAGAACCACCTGCCGGAGAAGCTGGAAACACGTCCAGGACAAACTGGAACCACGTGACGGCCATGCCTGAACCACCTGCCGAGCACGGCGGAACCACCTGCCGGACGCGCCAAAATCACCTGCGGGCTACGCCAGAACCACTTGGACGACTCTCCGAAATGACCTGCCGGGCAGGTTGGAACCACCTCTCAGACGTGCCAGAAGCACGTGGCGGACAGTCCGGAATCACCTGTTGGGCATACGCAACCACCTCTGACACGTACCAGAACCACGTGCCGTGCACGCCGGAACCACCTACCGGACAGACCGGAATCAACTTTTGGGCATGCTGGAACCACCAGTCAGATGTGCCAGAAACACGTGCAGGAGACGCCGGAAGCACCTGCCGAGCACGTCGCAACCACCTGCTCAACTCGCCTGAACCACCTGCCGGACACGCCAAAATCACCTGCCCGCTACACCACCACCACTTCGGGGACAAGCCGGAATCACGTGAGGGGCATGCCGGCACAGCCTCTCAGACTGAACCTCGTGCCGGACACCACAGAACCACCTGCCGGACAGACCGGAACCACCTGCCGGACACGCCGGAACCACCGGCTCGACCCGCCGGAACGACCGCTGGACATGCAAAATCACCTGCCGGCTACGCCGGAAACACTTGGCGAACACTCCGGAATCACCTGCCGGGCATGCCGGAACCACCTCTCAGATATGCCAGAACCACGTGCCAATGACCCCGGAAGCACCTGCCGAGCACGCCGGAACCACCTGCTCGACTCGCCAGAACCACCTGCCGGACACGCAAAAATCACCTGCCGGCTATGCCACAACCAGTTGGGGAACACTTCGGAATCACCTGCCGGGCTTGCTGGAACCACCTGCCGGTCATGCCAAAATCACCTGCCAACTACGCCAGTACCACTTGGCGGACACTGTGGAAACACCTGTCGGGCCGGCCGGAACCACATCTCAGACGTGCCAGAACCATGTGCATGAGATGCTGGAACCACACCCCGAACAGACGGAAAACACCTGCCAGACCCGTCTGAACAACCTGCCGAGCACCTACCTGACATGCCCAAATCACCAGCTGGGTATTCCAGAACCACTTGGCGGACACTCCGGAATCATCTGCCGGACATGCCGGTACCAGCTCTCAGACACACCAGAACCACGTGCCGGAGACGCCGGAAGCACCTGCCGAGCATGCCGGAGCCACCTGCTCGACTCGCCAGAAACACCTGCCGCACACGCCAAAATCACCTGCCGGGTATGCCAGAACCACCTGGCGGACACTCCGAAATCACCTGCCGCGCATGCCGGAACCACCTCTCAGACGTGCCGGAAGCACGTGCCGGACACGCCGGAATCACCTACGGGACAGACCGGAACCACCTGTCGAGCACGCCGGAGCCACCTGTTCGACTCGCTGGAACCACCTGCCGGACAGGCCAATGTTAACTGCTGGCTATGCCAGAACCACCTGGGGGATGGTCCGGAATCACCTGCCAGCCATGGCGGAACCACCTCTCAGACGTACCAGAACCACCTGCCGGAGAAGCTGGAAACACGTCCTGGACAGTCTGGAACCACCTGCCGGCCAAGCCTGAACCACCTGCCAAGCACAACGGAACAACCTGCCAGACACGCCAAAATCACCTGCGAGTTATGCCAGAACCACTTGGAGGACTCTCTGGGATGACCTGCCGTGTATGCCGGAAACACCTCTCAGACGTGCCAGAACCATGTGGCGGACAGTCCGGAATCACCTGTTGGGCATGCGCAACCACCTCTGAGACGTACCAGAACCACATGCCGTGCAGGCTGGAACCACCTTCCGCACAGACCGGAATCACCTTTCGGGCATGCCGGAACCACCTGTCACATGTGCCAGAAACACGTGCCGTAGACGCCGGAAGCACCTGCCAAGCACGTTGGAACCACCTGCTCAACTCGCCTGAACCACCTGCCGGACATGCCAAAATCACCTGCCGACTATGCCAGAACCACTTGGCGAACACTCCGGAATCACTTGCCGGGCATGCAGGAACCACCTCTCAGACATGCCAGAACCCCGTGCCAATGACCCCAGAAGCACCAGCCGAGCACGCCGGAACCACCTGCTCGACTCGCCAGAACCACCTGCCGATCACGCAAAAATCACCTGCCGGCTACGCCACAACCAGTTGGTGAACACTTTGGAATCACCTGCCACGCTTGCTGGAACCACCTGCCGGTCATGCCAAAATCACCTGCCAACTACGCCAGAACCGCTTGGCGGACACTGCGGAAACACCTGTCGTGCCGGCTGGAACCACATCTCAGACGTGCCAGAAACGTGTTCATGAGATGCTGGAACCACACCCCGAACAGACGGATACCACCTGCCAGAACCGCCTGAACCACCTGCCGAGCACGCCGGAACCACCTGCTCGACTCACTGGTACCACCTCCCTGACACGCCAGAATCACCTGCTGGGTATGCCAGAACCACTTGGCGGACACTCCGGAATCATCTGCCGGACATGCCGGAACCAGCTCTCAGACACACCAGAACCAAGTGCCGGAGACGCCGGAAGCACTTGCCGAGCATGCCGGAGCCACCTGCTCGACTCGCCAGAAACACCTGCCGGACACGCCAAAATCACCTGCCGGGTATGCCAGAACCACCTGGCGGACACTACGGAATCACCTGCCGCGCATGCCTGAAGCACGTGCCAGACTCGCCGCAAACACCTACCGGACAGACCGGAACCACCTGCCAAGAACGCCGGAGCCACCTGTTCGACTCGCTGGAACCACCTGCCGGACAGGCCAATATCAACTGCTGGCTATGCCAGAACCACCTTGGGGACAGTCCGGGATCACCTGCCAGCCATGGCGGAACCACCTCTCAGACGTACCAGAACCACCTGCCGGAGAAGCTGGAAACACGTCCTGGACAGACTGGAACCACGTGACGGCCATGCCTGAACCACCTGCCGAGCACGGCGGAACCACCTGCCGGACGCGCCAAAATCACCTGCGGGCTACGCCAGAACCACTTGGACTACTCTCCGAAATGACCTGCCGGGCATGTTGGAACCACCTCTCAGACGTGCCAGAAGCACTTGGCGAACACTCCGGAATCACCTGCCGTGCATGCCGGAACCACCTCTCAGATATGCCAGAACCACGTGCCAATGACCCCGGAAGCACCTGCCGAGCACGCCGGAACCACCTGCTCGACTCGCCAGAACCACCTGCCGGACACGCAGAAATCACCTGCCGGCTACGCCACAACCAGTTGGGGAACACTTCGGAATCACCTGCCGGGCTTGCTGGAACCACCTGCCGGTTATGCCAAAATCACCTGCCAACTACGCCAGTACCACTTGGCGGACACTGTGGAAACACCTGTCGGGCCGGCCGGAACCACATCTCAGACGTGCCAGAACCATGTGCATGAGATGCTGGAACCACACCCCGAACCGACGGAAAACACCTGCCAGACCCGTCTGAACAACCTGCCGAGCACCTACCTGACATGCCCAAATCACCAGCCGGGTATGCCAGAACCACTTGGCGGACACTCCGGAATCATCTGCCGGACATGCCGGAACCAGCTCTCAGACACACCAGAACCACGTGCCGGAGACGCCGTAAGCACCTGCCGAGCATGCCGGAGCCACCTGCTCGACTCGCCAGAAACACCAGCCGATCATTCAAAAATCACCAGCCGGCTACGCCACAACCATTTGGTGAACACTTTGGAATCACCTGCCAGGCTTGCTGGAACCACCTGCCGGTCATGCCAAAATCACCTGACAACTACGCCAGAACCGCTTGGCGGACACTGCGGAAACACCTGTCGGGCCGGCTGGAACCACATCTCAGACGTGCCAGAAACGTGTTCATGAGATGCTGGAACCACACCCCGAACAGACGGATACCACCTGCCAGAACCGCCTGAACCACCTGCTGAGCACGCCGGAACCACCTGCTCGACTCACCGGTACCACCTCCCTGACACGCCAAAATCACCTGCTGGGTATGCCAGAACCACTTGGCGGACACTCCGGAATCATCTGCCGGACATGCCGGAACCAGCTCTCAGACACACCAGAACCAAGTGCCGGAGACGCCGGAAGCACCTGCCGAGCATGCCGGAGCCACCTGCTCGACTCGCCAGAAACACCTGCCGGACACGCCAAAATCACCTGCCGGGTATGCCAGAACCACCGGGCGGACACTACGGAATCACCTGCCGCGCATGCCGGAACCACCTCTCAGACGTGCCGGAAGCACGTGCCGGACACGCCGGAAACACCTACCGGACAGACCGGAACCACCTGCCAAGAACGCCGGAGCCACCTGTTCGACTCGCTGGAACCACCTGCCGGACAGGCCAATATCAACTGCTGGCTATGCCAGAGCCGCCTGGGGGACAGTCTGGGATCACCTGCCAGCCATGGCGGAACCACCTCTCAGACGTACCAGAACCACCTGCGGGAGAAGCTGGAAACACGTCCTGGACAGACTGGAACCACGTGACGGCCATGCCTGAACCACCTGCCGAGCACGGCGGAACCACCTGCCAGACACGCCAAAATCACCTGCGGGCTACGCCAGAACGACTTGGACGACTCTCCGAAATGACCTGCCGGGCATGTTGGAACCACCTCTCAGACGTGCCAGAAGCACGTGGCGGACAGTCCGGAATCACCTCTTGGGCATACGCAACCACCTCTGAGACGTATGAGAACCACGTGCCGTGCACGCCGGAACCACCTACCGGACAGACCGGAATCAACTTTTGGGCATGCCGGAACCACCAGTCAGATGTGCCAGAAACACGTGCCGGAGACGCCGGAAGCACCTGCCGAGCACGTCGCAACCACCTGCTCAACTCGCCTGAACCACCTGCCGGACACGCCAAAATCACCTGCCCGCTACACCAGCACCACTTCGGGGACAAGCCGGAATCACGTGAGGGGCATGCCGGCACAGCCTCTCAGACTTAACCTCGTGCCGGACACCACAGAACCACCTGCCGGACAGACCGGAACCACCTGCCGGACACGCCGGAACCACCGGCTCGACCCACCGGAACGACCGCTGGACATGCAAACTCACCTGCCGGCTACGCCGGAAACACTTGGCGAACACTCCGGAATCACCTGCCGGGCATGCCGGAACCACCTCTCAGATATGCCAGAACCACGTGCCAATGACCCCGGAAGCACCTGCCGAGCACGCCGGAACCACCTGCTCGACTCGCCAGAACCACCTGCCGGACACGCAGAAATCACCTGCCGGCTACGCCACAACCAGTTGGGGAACACTTCGGAATCACCTGCCGGGCTTGCTGGAACCACCTGCCGGTCATGCCAAAATCACCTGCCAACTACGCCAGTACCACTTGGCGGACACTGTGGAAACACCTGTCGGGCCGGCCGGAACCACATCTCAGACGTGCCAGAACCATGTGCATGAGATGCTGGAACCACACCCCGAACCGACGGAAAACACCTGCCAGACCCGTCTGAACAACCTGCCGAGCACCTACCTGACATGCCCAAATCACCAGCTGGGTATTCCAGAACCACTTGGCGGACACTCCGGAATCATCTGCCGGACATGCCGGTACCAGCTCTCAGACACACCAGAACCACGTGCCGGAGACGCCGGAAGCACCTGCCGAGCATGCCGGAGCCACCTGCTCGACTCGCCAGAAACACCTGCCGGACACGCCAAAATCACCTGCCGGGTATGCCAGAACCACCTGGCGGACACTCCGAAATCACCTGCCGCGCATGCCGGAACCACCTCTCAGACGTGCCGGAAGCACGTGCCGGACACGCCGGAATCACCTACGGGACAGACCGGAACCACCTGTCGAGCACGCCGGAGCCACCTGTTCGACTCGCTGGAACCACCTGCCGGACAGGCCAATGTTAACTGCTGGCTATGCCAGAACCACCTGGGGGATGGTCCGGAATCACCTGCCAGCCATGGCGGAACCACCTCTCAGACGTACCAGAACCACCTGCCGGAGAAGCTGGAAACACGTCCTGGACAGTCTGGAACCACCTGCCGGCCAAGCCTGAACCACCTGCCAAGCACAACGGAACAACCTGCCAGACACGCCAAAATCACCTGCGAGTTATGCCAGAACCACTTGGAGGACTCTCTGGGATGACCTGCCGTGTATGCCGGAAACACCTCTCAGACGTGCCAGAACCATGTGGCGGACAGTCCGGAATCACCTGTTGGGCATGCGCAACCACCTCTGAGACGTACCAGAACCACATGCCGTGCAGGCTGGAACCACCTTCCGCACAGACCGGAATCACCTTTCGGGCATGCCGGAACCACCTGTCAGATGTGCCAGAAACACGTGCCGGAGACGCCGGAAGCACCTGCCGAGCACGTCGCAACCACCTGCTCAACTCGCCTGAACCACCTGCCGGACATGCCAAAATCACCTGCCGACTATGCCAGAACCACTTGGCGAACACTCCGGAATCACTTGCCGGGCATGCAGGAACCACCTCTCAGACATGCCAGAACCCCGTGCCAATGACCCCAGAAGCACCAGCCGAGCACGCCGGAACCACCTGCTCGACTCGCCAGAACCACCTGCCGATCACGCAAAAATCACCTGCCGGCTACGCCACAACCAGTTGGTGAACACTTTGGAATCACCTGCCACGCTTGCTGGAACCACCTGCCGGTCATGCCAAAATCACCTGCCAACTACGCCAGAACCGCTTGGCGGACACTGCGGAAACACCTGTCGTGCCGGCTGGAACCACATCTCAGACGTGCCAGAAACGTGTTCATGAGATGCTGGAACCACACCCCGAACAGACGGATACCACCTGCCAGAACTGCCTGAACCACCTGCCGAGCACGCCGGAACCACCTGCTCGACTCACCGGTACCACCTCCCTGACACGCCAGAATCACCTGCTGGGTATGCCAGAACCACTTGGCGGACACTCCGGAATCATCTGCCGGACATGCCGGAACCAGCTCTCAGACACACCAGAACCAAGTGCCGGAGACGCCGGAAGCACTTGCCGAGCATGCCGGAGCCACCTGCTCGACTCGCCAGAAACACCTGCCGGACACGCCAAAATCACCTGCCGGGTATGCCAGAACCACCTGGCGGACACTACGGAATCACCTGCCGCGCATGCCTGAAGCACGTGCCAGACTCGCCGCAAACACCTACCGGACAGACCGGAACCACCTGCCAAGAACGCCGGAGCCACCTGTTCGACTCGCTGGAACCACCTGCCGGACAGGCCAATATCAACTGCTGGCTATGCCAGAACCACCTGGGGGAGTCCGGGATCACCTGCCAGCCATGGCGGAACCACCTCTCAGACGTACCAGAACCACCTGCCGGAGAAGCTGGAAACACGTCCTGGACAGACTGGAACCACGTGACGGCCATGCCTGAACCACCTGCCGAGCACGGCGGAACCACCTGCCGGACGCGCCAAAAGCACCTGCGGGCTACGCCAGAACCACTTGGACGAGTCTCCGAAATGACCTGCCGGGCATGTTGGAACCACCTCTCAAACGTGCCAGAAGCACTTGGCGAACACTCCGGAATCACCTGCCGTGCATGCCGGAACCACCTCTCAGATATGCCAGAACCACGTGCCAATGACCCCGGAAGCACCTGCCGAGCACGCCGGAACCACCTGCTCGACTCGCCAGAACCACCTGCCGGACACGCAGAAATCACCTGCCGGCTACGCCACAACCAGTTGGGGAACACTTCGGAATCACCTGCCGGCCTTGCTGGAACCACCTGCCGGTCATGCCAAAATCACCTGCCAAGTACGCCAGTACCACTTGGCAGACACTGTGGAAACACCTGTCGGGCCGGCCGGAACCACATCTCAGACGTGCCAGAACCATGTGCATGAGATGCTGGAACCACACCCCGAACCGACGGAAAACACCTGCCAGACCCGTCTGAACAACCTGCCGAGCACCTACCTGACATGCCCAAATCACCAGCCGGGTATGCCAGAACCACTTGGCGGACACTCCGGAATCATCTGCCGGACATGCCGGAACCAGCTCTCAGACACACCAGAACCACGTGCCGGAGACGCCGGAAGCACCTGCCGAGCATGCCGGAGCCACCTGCTCGACTCGCCAGAAACACCAGCCGATCATTCAAAAATCACCTGCCGGCTACGCCACAACCATTTGGTGAACACTTTGGAATCACCTGCCAGGCTTGCTGGAACCACCTGCCGGTCATGCCAAAATCACCTGACAACTACGCCAGAACCGCTTGGCGGACACTGCGGAAACACCTGTCGGGCCGGCTGGAACCACATCTCAGACGTGCCAGAAACGTGTTCATGAGATGCTGGAACCACACCCCGAACAGACGGATACCACCTGCCAGAACCGCCTGAACCACCTGCCGAGCACACCGGAACCACCTGCTCGACTCACCGGTACCACCTCCCTGACACGCCAAAATCACCTGCTGGGTATGCCACAACCACTTGGCGGACACTCCGGAATCATCTGCCGGACATGCCGGAACCAGCTCTCAGACACACCAGAACCAAGTGCCGGCGCCGCCGGAAGCACCTGCCGAGCATGCCGGAGCCACCTGCTCGACTCGCCAGAAACACCTGCCGGACACGCCAAAATCACCTGCCGGGTATGCCAGAAGCACCTGGCGGACACTACGGAATCACCTGCCGCGCATGCCGGAACCACCTCTCAGACGTGCCGGAAGCACGTGCCGGACACGCCGGAAACACCTACTGGACAGACCGGAACCACCTGCCAAGAACGCCGGAGCCACCTGTTCGACTCGCTGGAACCACCTGCCGGACAGGCCAATATCAACTGCTGGCTATGCCAGAACCACCTTGGGGACAGTCCGGGATCACCTGCCAGCCATGGCGGAACCACCTCCCAGACATACCAGAACCACCTGCCGGAGAAGCTGGAAACACGTCCAGGACAAACTGGAACCACGTGACGGCCATGCCTGAACCACCTGCCGAGCACGGCGGAACCACCTGCCGGACGCGCCAAAATCACCTGCGGGCTACGCCAGAACCACTTGGACGACTCTCCGAAATGACCTGCCGGGCATGTTGGAACCACCTCTCAGACGTGCCAGAAGCACGTGGCGGACAGTCCGGAATCACCTCTTGGGCATACGCAACCACCTCTGAGACGTATGAGAACCACGTGCCGTGCACGCCGGAACCACCTACCGGACAGACCGGAATCAACTTTTGGGCATGCCGGAACCACCAGTCAGATGTGCCAGAAACACGTGCCGGAGACGCCGGAAGCACCTGCCGAGCACGTCGCAACCACCTGCTCAACTCGCCTGAACCACCTGCCGGACACGCCAAAATCACCTGCCCGCTACACCAGCACCACTTCGGGGACAAGCCGGAATCACGTGAGGGGCATGCCGGCACAGCCTCTCAGACTTAACCTCGTGCCGGACACCACAGAACCACCTGCCGGACAGACCGGAACCACCTGCCGGACACGCCGGAACCACCGGCTCGACCCACCGGAACGACCGCTGGACATGCAAACTCACCTGCCGGCTACGCCGGAAACACTTGGCGAACACTCCGGAATCACCTGCCGGGCATGCCGGAACCACCTCTCAGATATGCCAGAACCACGTGCCAATGACCCCGGAAGCACCTGCCGAGCACGCCGGAACCACCTGCTCGACTCGCCAGAACCACCTGCCGGACACGCAGAAATCACCTGCCGGCTACGCCACAACCAGTTGGGGAACACTTCGGAATCACCTGCCGGGCTTGCTGGAACCACCTGCCGGTCATGCCAAAATCACCTGCCAACTACGCCAGTACCACTTGGCGGACACTGTGGAAACACCTGTCGGGCCGGCCGGAACCACATCTCAGACGTGCCAGAACCATGTGCATGAGATGCTGGAACCACACCCCGAACCGACGGAAAACACCTGCCAGACCCGTCTGAACAACCTGCCGAGCACCTACCTGACATGCCCAAATCACCAGCTGGGTATTCCAGAACCACTTGGCGGACACTCCGGAATCATCTGCCGGACATGCCGGTACCAGCTCTCAGACACACCAGAACCACGTGCCGGAGACGCCGGAAGCACCTGCCGAGCATGCCGGAGCCACCTGCTCGACTCGCCAGAAACACCTGCCGGACACGCCAAAATCACCTGCCGGGTATGCCAGAACCACCTGGCGGACACTCCGAAATCACCTGCCGCGCATGCCGGAACCACCTCTCAGACGTGCCGGAAGCACGTGCCGGACACGCCGGAATCACCTACGGGACAGACCGGAACCACCTGTCGAGCACGCCGGAGCCACCTGTTCGACTCGCTGGAACCACCTGCCGGACAGGCCAATGTTAACTGCTGGCTATGCCAGAACCACCTGGGGGATGGTCCGGAATCACCTGCCAGCCATGGCGGAACCACCTCTCAGACGTACCAGAACCACCTGCCGGAGAAGCTGGAAACACGTCCTGGACAGTCTGGAACCACCTGCCGGCCAAGCCTGAACCACCTGCCAAGCACAACGGAACAACCTGCCAGACACGCCAAAATCACCTGCGAGTTATGCCAGAACCACTTGGAGGACTCTCTGGGATGACCTGCCGTGTATGCCGGAAACACCTCTCAGACGTGCCAGAACCATGTGGCGGACAGTCCGGAATCACCTGTTGGGCATGCGCAACCACCTCTGAGACGTACCAGAACCACATGCCGTGCAGGCTGGAACCACCTTCCGCACAGACCGGAATCACCTTTCGGGCATGCCGGAACCACCTGTCAGATGTGCCAGAAACACGTGCCGGAGACGCCGGAAGCACCTGCCGAGCACGTCGCAACCACCTGCTCAACTCGCCTGAACCACCTGCCGGACATGCCAAAATCACCTGCCGACTATGCCAGAACCACTTGGCGAACACTCCGGAATCACTTGCCGGGCATGCAGGAACCACCTCTCAGACATGCCAGAACCCCGTGCCAATGACCCCAGAAGCACCAGCCGAGCACGCCGGAACCACCTGCTCGACTCGCCAGAACCACCTGCCGATCACGCAAAAATCACCTGCCGGCTACGCCACAACCAGTTGGTGAACACTTTGGAATCACCTGCCACGCTTGCTGGAACCACCTGCCGGTCATGCCAAAATCACCTGCCAACTACGCCAGAACCGCTTGGCGGACACTGCGGAAACACCTGTCGTGCCGGCTGGAACCACATCTCAGACGTGCCAGAAACGTGTTCATGAGATGCTGGAACCACACCCCGAACAGACGGATACCACCTGCCAGAACCGCCTGAACCACCTGCCGAGCACGCCGGAACCACCTGCTCGACTCACCGGTACCACCTCCCTGACACGCCAGAATCACCTGCTGGGTATGCCAGAACCACTTGGCGGACACTCCGGAATCATCTGCCGGACATGCCGGAACCAGCTCTCAGACACACCAGAACCAAGTGCCGGAGACGCCGGAAGCACTTGCCGAGCATGCCGGAGCCACCTGCTCGACTCGCCAGAAACACCTGCCGGACACGCCAAAATCACCTGCCGGGTATGCCAGAACCACCTGGCGGACACTACGGAATCACCTGCCGCGCATGCCTGAAGCACGTGCCAGACTCGCCGCAAACACCTACCGGACAGACCGGAACCACCTGCCAAGAACGCCGGAGCCACCTGTTCGACTCGCTGGAACCACCTGCCGGACAGGCCAATATCAACTGCTGGCTATGCCAGAACCACCTGGGGGAGTCCGGGATCACCTGCCAGCCATGGCGGAACCACCTCTCAGACGTACCAGAACCACCTGCCGGAGAAGCTGGAAACACGTCCTGGACAGACTGGAACCACGTGACGGCCATGCCTGAACCACCTGCCGAGCACGGCGGAACCACCTGCCGGACGCGCCAAAAGCACCTGCGGGCTACGCCAGAACCACTTGGACGAGTCTCCGAAATGACCTGCCGGGCATGTTGGAACCACCTCTCAAACGTGCCAGAAGCACTTGGCGAACACTCCGGAATCACCTGCCGTGCATGCCGGAACCACCTCTCAGATATGCCAGAACCACGTGCCAATGACCCCGGAAGCACCTGCCGAGCACGCCGGAACCACCTGCTCGACTCGCCAGAACCACCTGCCGGACACGCAGAAATCACCTGCCGGCTACGCCACAACCAGTTGGGGAACACTTCGGAATCACCTGCCGGCCTTGCTGGAACCACCTGCCGGTCATGCCAAAATCACCTGCCAAGTACGCCAGTACCACTTGGCAGACACTGTGGAAACACCTGTCGGGCCGGCCGGAACCACATCTCAGACGTGCCAGAACCATGTGCATGAGATGCTGGAACCACACCCCGAACCGACGGAAAACACCTGCCAGACCCGTCTGAACAACCTGCCGAGCACCTACCTGACATGCCCAAATCACCAGCCGGGTATGCCAGAACCACTTGGCGGACACTCCGGAATCATCTGCCGGACATGCCGGAACCAGCTCTCAGACACACCAGAACCACGTGCCGGAGACGCCGGAAGCACCTGCCGAGCATGCCGGAGCCACCTGCTCGACTCGCCAGAAACACCAGCCGATCATTCAAAAATCACCTGCCGGCTACGCCACAACCATTTGGTGAACACTTTGGAATCACCTGCCAGGCTTGCTGGAACCACCTGCCGGTCATGCCAAAATCACCTGACAACTACGCCAGAACCGCTTGGCGGACACTGCGGAAACACCTGTCGGGCCGGCTGGAACCACATCTCAGACGTGCCAGAAACGTGTTCATGAGATGCTGGAACCACACCCCGAACAGACGGATACCACGTGCCAGAACCGCCTGAACCACCTGCCGAGCACACCGGAACCACCTGCTCGACTCACCGGTACCACCTCCCTGACACGCCAAAATCACCTGCTGGGTATGCCACAACCACTTGGCGGACACTCCGGAATCATCTGCCGGACATGCCGGAACCAGCTCTCAGACACACCAGAACCAAGTGCCGGCGCCGCCGGAAGCACCTGCCGAGCATGCCGGAGCCACCTGCTCGACTCGCCAGAAACACCTGCCGGACACGCCAAAATCACCTGCCGGGTATGCCAGAAGCACCTGGCGGACACTACGGAATCACCTGCCGCGCATGCCGGAACCACCTCTCAGACGTGCCGGAAGCACGTGCCGGACACGCCGGAAACACCTACTGGACAGACCGGAACCACCTGCCAAGAACGCCGGAGCCACCTGTTCGACTCGCTGGAACCACCTGCCGGACAGGCCAATATCAACTGCTGGCTATGCCAGAACCACCTTGGGGACAGTCCGGGATCACCTGCCAGCCATGGCGGAACCACCTCCCAGACGTACCAGAACCACCTGCCGGAGAAGCTGGAAACACGTCCAGGACAAACTGGAACCACGTGACGGCCATGCCTGAACCACCTGCCGAGCACGGCGGAACCACCTGCCGGACGCGCCAAAATCACCTGCGGGCTACGCCAGAACCACTTGGACGACTCTCCGAAATGACCTGCCGGGCAGGTTGGAACCACCTCTCAGACGTGCCAGAAGCACGTGGCGGACAGTCCGGAATCACCTGTTGGGCATACGCAACCACCTCTGACACGTACCAGAACCACGTGCCGTGCACGCCGGAACCACCTACCGGACAGACCGGAATCAACTTTTGGGCATGCTGGAACCACCAGTCAGATGTGCCAGAAACACGTGCAGGAGACGCCGGAAGCACCTGCCGAGCACGTCGCAACCACCTGCTCAACTCGCCTGAACCACCTGCCGGACACGCCAAAATCACCTGCCCGCTACACCACCACCACTTCGGGGACAAGCCGGAATCACGTGAGGGGCATGCCGGCACAGCCTCTCAGACTGAACCTCGTGCCGGACACCACAGAACCACCTGCCGGAAAGACCGGAACCACCTGCCGGACACGCCGGAACCACCGGCTCGACCCGCCGGAACGACCGCTGGACATGCAAAATCACCTGCCGGCTACGCCGGAAGCACTTGGCGAACACTCCGGAATCACCTGCCGGGCATGCCGGAACCACCTCTCAGATATGCCAGAACCACGTGCCAATGACCCCGGAAGCACCTGCCGAGCACGCCGGAACCACCTGCTCGACTCGCCAGAACCACCTGCCGGACACGCAGAAATCACCTGCCGGCTACGCCACAACCAGTTGGGGAACACTTCGGAATCACCTGCCGGGCTTGCTGGAACCACCTGCCGGTCATGCCAAAATCACCTGCCAACTACGCCAGTACCACTTGGCGGACACTGTGGAAACACCTGTCGGGCCGGCCGGAACCACATCTCAGACGTGCCAGAACCATGTGCATGAGATGCTGGAACCACACCCCGAACAGACGGAAAACACCTGCCAGACCCGTCTGAACAACCTGCCGAGCACCTACCTGACATGCCCAAATCACCAGCTGGGTATTCCAGAACCACTTGGCGGACACTCCAGAATCATCTGCCGGACATGCCGGTACCAGCTCTCAGACACACCAGAACCACGTGCCGGAGACGCCGGAAGCACCTGCCGAGCATGCCGGAGCCACCTGCTCGACTCGCCAGAAACACCTGCCGCACACGCCAAAATCACCTGCCGGGTATGCCAGAACCACCTGGCGGACACTCCGAAATCACCTGCCGCGCATGCCGGAACCACCTCTCAGACGTGCCGGAAGCACGTGCCGGACACGCCGGAATCACCTACGGGACAGACCGGAACCACCCGTCGAGCACGCCGGAGCCACCTGTTCGACTCGCTGGAACCACCTGCCGGACAGGCCAATGTTAACTGCTGGCTATGCCAGAACCACCTGGGGGATGGTCCGGAATCACCTGCCAGCCATGGCGGAACCACCTCTCAGACGTACCAGAACCACCTGCCGGAGAAGCTGGAAACACGTCCTGGACAGTCTGGAACCACCTGCCGGCCAAGCCTGAACCACCTGCCAAGCACAACGGAACAACCTGCCAGACACGCCAAAATCACCTGCGAGTTATGCCAGAACCACTTGGAGGACTCTCTGGGATGACCTGCCGTGTATGCCGGAAACACCTCTCAGACGTGCCAGAACCATGTGGCGGACAGTCCGGAATCACCTGTTGGGCATGCGCAACCACCTCTGAGACGTACCAGAACCACATGCCGTGCAGGCTGGAACCACCTTCCGCACAGACCGGAATCACCTTTCGGGCATGCCGGAACCACCTGTCAGATGTGCCAGAAACACGTGCCGTAGACGCCGGAAGCACCTGCCAAGCACGTTGGAACCACCTGCTCAACTCGCCTGAACCACCTGCCGGACATGCCAAAATCACCTGCCGACTATGCCAGAACCACTTGGCGAACACTCCGGAATCACTTGCCGGGCATGCAGGAACCACCTCTCAGACATGCCAGAACCCCGTGCCAATGACCCCAGAAGCACCAGCCGAGCACGCCGGAACCACCTGCTCGACTCGCCAGAACCACCTGCCGATCACGCAAAAATCACCTGCCGGCTACGCCACAACCAGTTGGTGAACACTTTGGAATCACCTGCCACGCTTGCTGGAACCACCTGCCGGTCATGCCAAAATCACCTGCCAACTACGCCAGAACCGCTTGGCGGACACTGCGGAAACACCTGTCGTGCCGGCTGGAACCACATCTCAGACGTGCCAGAAACGTGTTCATGAGATGCTGGAACCACACCCCGAACAGACGGATACCACCTGCCAGAACCGCCTGAACCACCTGCCGAGCACGCCGGAACCACCTGCTCGACTCACTGGTACCACCTCCCTGACACGCCAGAATCACCTGCTGGGTATGCCAGAACCACTTGGCGGACACTCCGGAATCATCTGCCGGACATGCCGGAACCAGCTCTCAGACACACCAGAACCAAGTGCCGGAGACGCCGGAAGCACTTGCCGAGCATGCCGGAGCCACCTGCTCGACTCGCCAGAAACACCTGCCGGACACGCCAAAATCACCTGCCGGGTATGCCAGAACCACCTGGCGGACACTACGGAATCACCTGCCGCGCATGCCTGAAGCACGTGCCAGACTCGCCGCAAACACCTACCGGACAGACCGGAACCACCTGCCAAGAACGCCGGAGCCACCTGTTCGACTCGCTGGAACCACCTGCCGGACAGGCCAATATCAACTGCTGGCTATGCCAGAACCACCTTGGGGACAGTCCGGGATCACCTGCCAGCCATGGCGGAACCACCTCTCAGACGTACCAGAACCACCTGCCGGAGAAGCTGGAAACACGTCCTGGACAGACTGGAACCACGTGACGGCCATGCCTGAACCACCTGCCGAGCACGGCGGAACCACCTGCCGGACGCGCCAAAATCACCTGCGGGCTACGCCAGAACCACTTGGACTACTCTCCGAAATGACCTGCCGGGCATGTTGGAACCACCTCTCAGACGTGCCAGAAGCACTTGGCGAACACTCCGGAATCACCTGCCGTGCATGCCGGAACCACCTCTCAGATATGCCAGAACCACGTGCCAATGACCCCGGAAGCACCTGCCGAGCACGCCGGAACCACCTGCTCGACTCGCCAGAACCACCTGCCGGACACGCAGAAATCACCTGCCGGCTACGCCACAACCAGTTGGGGAACACTTCGGAATCACCTGCCGGGCTTGCTGGAACCACCTGCCGGTCATGCCAAAATCACCTGCCAACTACGCCAGTACCACTTGGCGGACACTGTGGAAACACCTGTCGGGCCGGCCGGAACCACATCTCAGACGTGCCAGAACCATGTGCATGAGATGCTGGAACCACACCCCGAACCGACGGAAAACACCTGCCAGACCCGTCTGAACAACCTGCCGAGCACCTACCTGACATGCCCAAATCACCAGCCGGGTATGCCAGAACCACTTGGCGGACACTCCGGAATCATCTGCCGGACATGCCGGAACCAGCTCTCAGACACACCAGAACCACGTGCCGGAGACGCCGGAAGCACCTGCCGAGCATGCCGGAGCCACCTGCTCGACTCGCCAGAAACACCAGCCGATCATTCAAAAATCACCAGCCGGCTACGCCACAACCATTTGGTGAACACTTTGGAATCACCTGCCAGGCTTGCTGGAACCACCTGCCGGTCATGCCAAAATCACCTGACAACTACGCCAGAACCGCTTGGTGGACACTGCGGAAACACCTGTCGGACCGGCTGGAACCACATCTCAGACGTGCCAGAAACGTGTTCATGAGATGCTGGAACCACACCCCGAACAGACGGATACCACCTGCCAGAACCGCCTGAACCACCTGCTGAGCACGCCGGAACCACCTGCTCGACTCACCGGTACCACCTCCCTGACACGCCAAAATCACCTGCTGGGTATGCCAGAACCACTTGGCGGACACTCCGGAATCATCTGCCGGACATGCCGGAACCAGCTCTCAGACACACCAGAACCAAGTGCCGGAGACGCCGGAAGCACCTGCCGAGCATGCCGGAGCCACCTGCTCGACTCGCCAGAAACACCTGCCGGACACGCCAAAATCACCTGCCGGGTATGCCAGAACCACCGGGCGGACACTACGGAATCACCTGCCGCGCATGCCGGAACCACCTCTCAGACGTGCCGGAAGCACGTGCCGGACACGCCGGAAACACCTACCGGACAGACCGGAACCACCTGCCAAGAACGCCGGAGCCACCTGTTCGACTCGCTGGAACCACCTGCCGGACAGGCCAATATCAACTGCTGGCTATGCCAGAGCCGCCTGGGGGACAGTCTGGGATCACCTGCCAGCCATGGCGGAACCACCTCTCAGACGTACCAGAACCACCTGCGGGAGAAGCTGGAAACACGTCCTGGACAGACTGGAACCACGTGACGGCCATGCCTGAACCACCTGCCGAGCACGGCGGAACCACCTGCCGGACACGCCAAAATCACCTGCGGGCTACGCCAGAACGACTTGGACGACTCTCCGAAATGACCTGCCGGGCATGTTGGAACCACCTCTCAGACGTGCCAGAAGCACGTGGCGGACAGTCCGGAATCACCTCTTGGGCATACGCAACCACCTCTGAGACGTATGAGAACCACGTGCCGTGCACGCCGGAACCACCTACCGGACAGACCGGAATCAACTTTTGGGCATGCCGGAACCACCAGTCAGATGTGCCAGAAACACGTGCCGGAGACGCCGGAAGCACCTGCCGAGCACGTCGCAACCACCTGCTCAACTCGCCTGAACCACCTGCCGGACACGCCAAAATCACCTGCCCGCTACACCAGCACCACTTCGGGGACAAGCCGGAATCACGTGAGGGGCATGCCGGCACAGCCTCTCAGACTTAACCTCGTGCCGGACACCACAGAACCACCTGCCGGACAGACCGGAACCACCTGCCGGACACGCCGGAACCACCGGCTCGACCCACCGGAACGACCGCTGGACATGCAAACTCACCTGCCGGCTACGCCGGAAACACTTGGCGAACACTCCGGAATCACCTGCCGGGCATGCCGGAACCACCTCTCAGATATGCCAGAACCACGTGCCAATGACCCCGGAAGCACCTGCCGAGCACGCCGGAACCACCTGCTCGACTCGCCAGAACCACCTGCCGGACACGCAAAAATCACCTGCCGGCTATGCCACAACCAGTTGGGGAACACTTTGGAATCACCTGCCGGGCTTGCTGGAACCACCTGCCGGTCATGCCAAAATCACCTGACAACTACGCCAGAACCGCTTGGCAGACACTGCGGAAACACCTGTCGGGCCGGCTGGAACCACATCTCAGACGTGCCAGAAACGTGTTCATGAGATGCTGGAACCACACCCCGAACAGACGGATACCACCTGCCAGAACCGCCTGAACCACCTGCTGAGCACGCCGGAACCACCTGCTCGACTCACCGGTACCACCTCCCTGACACGCCAAAATCACCTGCTGGGTATGCCAGAACCACTTGGCGGACACTCCGGAATCATCTGCCGGACATGCCGGAACCAGCTCTCAGACACACCAGAACCAAGTGCCGGAGACGCCGGAAGCACCTGCCGAGCATGCCGGAGCCACCTGCTCGACTCGCCAGAAACACCTGCCGGACACGCCAAAATCACCTGCCGGGTATGCCAGAACCACCGGGCGGACACTACGGAATCACCTGCCGCGCATGCCGGAACCACCTCTCAGACGTGCCGGAAGCACGTGCCGGACACGCCGGAAACACCTACCGGACAGACCGGAACCACCTGCCAAGAACGCCGGAGCCACCTGTTCGACTCGCTGGAACCACCTGCCGGACAGGCCAATATCAACTGCTGGCTATGCCAGAGCCGCCTGGGGGACAGTCTGGGATCACCTGCCAGCCATGGCGGAACCACCTCTCAGACGTACCAGAACCACCTGCGGGAGAAGCTGGAAACACGTCCTGGACAGACTGGAACCACGTGACGGCCATGCCTGAACCACCTGCCGAGCACGGCGGAACCACCTGCCGGACACGCCAAAATCACCTGCGGGCTACGCCAGAACGACTTGGACGACTCTCCGAAATGACCTGCCGGGCATGTTGGAACCACCTCTCAGACGTGCCAGAAGCACGTGGCGGACAGTCCGGAATCACCTCTTGGGCATACGCAACCACCTCTGAGACGTATGAGAACCACGTGCCGTGCACGCCGGAACCACCTACCGGACAGACCGGAATCAACTTTTGGGCATGCCGGAACCACCAGTCAGATGTGCCAGAAACACGTGCCGGAGACGCCGGAAGCACCTGCCGAGCACGTCGCAACCACCTGCTCAACTCGCCTGAACCACCTGCCGGACACGCCAAAATCACCTGCCCGCTACACCAGCACCACTTCGGGGACAAGCCGGAATCACGTGAGGGGCATGCCGGCACAGCCTCTCAGACTTAACCTCGTGCCGGACACCACAGAACCACCTGCCGGACAGACCGGAACCACCTGCCGGACACGCCGGAACCACCGGCTCGACCCACCGGAACGACCGCTGGACATGCAAACTCACCTGCCGGCTACGCCGGAAACACTTGGCGAACACTCCGGAATCACCTGCCGGGCATGCCGGAACCACCTCTCAGATATGCCAGAACCACGTGCCAATGACCCCGGAAGCACCTGCCGAGCACGCCGGAACCACCTGCTCGACTCGCCAGAACCACCTGCCGGACACGCAGAAATCACCTGCCGGCTACGCCACAACCAGTTGGGGAACACTTCGGAATCACCTGCCGGGCTTGCTGGAACCACCTGCCGGTCATGCCAAAATCACCTGCCAACTACGCCAGTACCACTTGGCGGACACTGTGGAAACACCTGTCGGGCCGGCCGGAACCACATCTCAGACGTGCCAGAACCATGTGCATGAGATGCTGGAACCACACCCCGAACAGACGGAAAACACCTGCCAGACCCGTCTGAACAACCTGCCGAGCACCTACCTGACATGCCCAAATCACCAGCTGGGTATTCCAGAACCACTTGGCGGACACTCCGGAATCATCTGCCGGACATGCCGGTACCAGCTCTCAGACACACCAGAACCACGTGCCGGAGACGCCGGAAGCACCTGCCGAGCATGCCGGAGCCACCTGCTCGACTCGCCAGAAACACCTGCCGGACACGCCAAAATCACCTGCCGGGTATGCCAGAACCACCTGGCGGACACTCCGAAATCACCTGCCGCGCATGCCGGAACCACCTCTCAGACGTGCCGGAAGCACGTGCCGGACACGCCGGAATCACCTACGGGACAGACCGGAACCACCTGTCGAGCACGCCGGAGCCACCTGTTCGACTCGCTGGAACCACCTGCCGGACAGGCCAATGTTAACTGCTGGCTATGCCAGAACCACCTGGGGGATGGTCCGGAATCACCTGCCAGCCATGGCGGAACCACCTCTCAGACGTACCAGAACCACCTGCCGGAGAAGCTGGAAACACGTCCTGGACAGTCTGGAACCACCTGCCGGCCAAGCCTGAACCACCTGCCAAGCACAACGGAACAACCTGCCAGACACGCCAAAATCACCTGCGAGTTATGCCAGAACCACTTGGAGGACTCTCTGGGATGACCTGCCGTGTATGCCGGAAACACCTCTCAGACGTGCCAGAACCATGTGGCGGACAGTCCGGAATCACCTGTTGGGCATGCGCAACCACCTCTGAGACGTACCAGAACCACATGCCGTGCAGGCTGGAACCACCTTCCGCACAGACCGGAATCACCTTTCGGGCATGCCGGAACCACCTGTCAGATGTGCCAGAAACACGTGCCGGAGACGCCGGAAGCACCTGCCAAGCACGTTGGAACCACCTGCTCAACTCGCCTGAACCACCTGCCGGACATGCCAAAATCACCTGCCGACTATGCCAGAACCACTTGGCGAACACTCCGGAATCACTTGCCGGGCATGCAGGAACCACCTCTCAGACATGCCAGAACCCCGTGCCAATGACCCCAGAAGCACCAGCCGAGCACGCCGGAACCACCTGCTCGACTCGCCAGAACCACCTGCCGATCACGCAAAAATCACCTGCCGGCTACGCCACAACCAGTTGGTGAACACTTTGGAATCACCTGCCACGCTTGCTGGAACCACCTGCCGGTCATGCCAAAATCACCTGCCAACTACGCCAGAACCGCTTGGCGGACACTGCGGAAACACCTGTCGTGCCGGCTGGAACCACATCTCAGACGTGCCAGAAACGTGTTCATGAGATGCTGGAACCACACCCCGAACAGACGGATACCACCTGCCAGAACCGCCTGAACCACCTGCCGAGCACGCCGGAACCACCTGCTCGACTCACCGGTACCACCTCCCTGACACGCCAGAATCACCTGCTGGGTATGCCAGAACCACTTGGCGGACACTCCGGAATCATCTGCCGGACATGCCGGAACCAGCTCCCAGACACACCAGAACCAAGTGCCGGAGACGCCGGAAGCACCTGCCGAGCATGCCGGAGCCACCTGCTCGACTCGCCAGAAACACCTGCCGGACACGCCAAAATCACCTGCCGGGTATGCCAGAACCACCTGGCGGACACTACGGAATCACCTGCCGCGCATGCCGGAAGCACGTGCCAGACTCGCCGCAAACACCTACCGGACAGACCGGAACCACCTGCCAAGAACGCCGGAGCCACCTGTTCGACTCGCTGGAACCACCTGCCGGACAGGCCAATATCAACTGCTGGCTATGCCAGAACCACCTTGGGGACAGTCCGGGATCACCTGCCAGCCATGGCGGAACCACCTCTCAGACGTACCAGAACCACCTGCCGGAGAAGCTGGAAACACGTCCTGGACAGACTGGAACCACGTGACGGCCATGCCTGAACCACCTGCCGAGCACGGCGGAACCACCTGCCGGACGCGCCAAAAGCACCTGCGGGCTACGCCAGAACCACTTGGACTACTCTCAGAAATGACCTGCCGGGCATGTTGGAACCACCTCTCAGACGTGCCAGAAGCACTTGGCGAACACTCCGGAATCACCTGCCGTGCATGCCGGAACCACCTCTCAGATATGCCAGAACCACGTGCCAATGACCCCGGAAGCACCTGCCGAGCACGCCGGAACCACCTGCTCGACTCGCCAGAACCACCTGCCGGACACGCAGAAATCACCTGCCGGCTACGCCACAACCAGTTGGGGAACACTTCGGAATCACCTGCCGGGCTTGCTGGAACCACCTGCCGGTCATGCCAAAATCACCTGCCAACTACGCCAGTACCACTTGGCGGACACTGTGGAAACACCTGTCGGGCCGGCCGGAACCACATCTCAGACGTGCCAGAACCATGTGCATGAGATGCTGGAACCACACCCCGAACCGACGGAAAACACCTGCCAGACCCGTCTGAACAACCTGCCGAGCACCTACCTGACATGCCCAAATCACCAGCCGGGTATGCCAGAACCACTTGGCGGACACTCCGGAATCATCTGCCGGACATGCCGGAACCAGCTCTCAGACACACCAGAACCACGTGCCGGAGACGCCGTAAGCACCTGCCGAGCATGCCGGAGCCACCTGCTCGACTCGCCAGAAACACCAGCCGATCATTCAAAAATCACCAGCCGGCTACGCCACAACCATTTGGTGAACACTTTGGAATCACCTGCCAGGCTTGCTGGAACCACCTGCCGGTCATGCCAAAATCACCTGACAACTACGCCAGAACCGCTTGGCGGACACTGCGGAAACACCTGTCGGGCCGGCTGGAACCACATCTCAGACGTGCCAGAAACGTGTTCATGAGATGCTGGAACCACACCCCGAACAGACGGATACCGCCTGCCAGAACCGCCTGAACCACCTGCCGAGCACGCCGGAACCACCTGCTCGACTCACCGGTACCACCTCCCTGACACGCCAAAATCACCTGCTGGGTATGCCACAACCACTTGGCGGACACTCCGGAATCATCTGCCGGACATGCCGGAACCAGCTCTCAGACACACCAGAACCAAGTGCCGGAGACGCCGGAAGCACCTGCCGAGCATGCCGGAGCCACCTGCTCGACTCGCCAGAAACACCTGCCGGACACGCCAAAATCACCTGCCGGGTATGCCAGAACCACCGGGCGGACACTACGGAATCACCTGCCGCGCATGCCGGAACCACCTCTCAGACGTGCCGGAAGCACGTGCCGGACACGCCGGAAACACCTACCGGACAGACCGGAACCACCTGCCAAGAACGCCGGAGCCACCTGTTCGACTCGCTGGAACCACCTGCCGGACAGGCCAATATCAACTGCTGGCTATGCCAGAGCCGCCTGGGGGACAGTCCGGGATCACCTGCCAGCCATGGCGGAACCACCTCTCAGACGTACCAGAACCACCTGCGGGAGAAGCTGGAAACACGTCCTGGACAGACTGGAACCACGTGACGGCCATGCCTGAACCACCTGCCGAGCACGGCGGAACCACCTGCCGGACACGCCAAAATCACCTGCGGGCTACGCCAGAACGACTTGGACGACTCTCCGAAATGACCTGCCGGGCATGTTGGAACCACCTCTCAGACGTGCCAGAAGCACGTGGCGGACAGTCCGGAATCACCTCTTGGGCATACGCAACCACCTCTGAGACGTATGAGAACCACGTGCCGTGCACGCCGGAACCACCTACCGGACAGACCGGAATCAACTTTTGGGCATGCCGGAACCACCAGTCAGATGTGCCAGAAACACGTGCCGGAGACGCCGGAAGCACCTGCCGAGCACGTCGCAACCACCTGCTCAACTCGCCTGAACCACCTGCCGGACACGCCAAAATCACCTGCCCGCTACACCAGCACCACTTCGGGGACAAGCCGGAATCACGTGAGGGGCATGCCGGCACAGCCTCTCAGACTTAACCTCGTGCCGGACACCACAGAACCACCTGCCGGACAGACCGGAACCACCTGCCGGACACGCCGGAACCACCGGCTCGACCCACCGGAACGACCGCTGGACATGCAAACTCACCTGCCGGCTACGCCGGAAACACTTGGCGAACACTCCCGAATCACCTGCCGGGCATGCCGGAACCACCTCTCAGATATGCCAGAACCACGTGCCAATGACCCCGGAAGCACCTGCCGAGCACGCCGGAACCACCTGCTCGACTCGCCAGAACCACCTGCCGGACACGCAGAAATCACCTGCCGGCTATGCCACAACCAGTTGGGGAACACTTCGGAATCACCTGCCGGGCTTGCTGGAACCACCTGCCGGTCATGCCAAAATCACCTGCCAACTACGCCAGTACCACTTGGCGGACACTGTGGAAACACCTGTCGGGCCGGCCGGAACCACATCTCAGACGTGCCAGAACCATGTGCTTGAGATGCTGGAACCACACGCCGAACAGACGGAAAACACCTGCCAGACCCGTCTGAACAACCTGCCGAGCACCTACCTGACATGCCCAAATCACCAGCTGGGTATTCCAGAACCACTTGGCGGACACTCCGGAATCATCTGCCGGACATGCCGGTACCAGCTCTCAGACACACCAGAACCACGTGCCGGAGACGCCGGAAGCACCTGCCGAGCATGCCGGAGCCACCTGCTCGACTCGCCAGAAACACCTGCCGGACACGCCAAAATCACCTGCCGGGTATGCCAGAACCACCTGGCGGACACTCCGAAATCACCTGCCGCGCATGCCGGAACCACCTCTCAGACGTGCCGGAAGCACGTGCCGGACACGCCGGAATCACCTACGGGACAGACCGGAACCACCTGTCGAGCACGCCGGAGCCACCTGTTCGACTCGCTGGAACCACCTGCCGGACAGGCCAATGTTAACTGCTGGCTATGCCAGAACCACCTGGGGGATGGTCCGGAATCACCTGCCAGCCATGGCGGAACCACCTCTCAGACGTACCAGAACCGCCTGCCGGAGAAGCTGGAAACACGTCCTGGACAGTCTGGAACCACCTGCCGGCCAAGCCTGAACCACCTGCCAAGCACAACGGAACAACCTGCCAGACACGCCAAAATCACCTGCGAGTTATGCCAGAACCACTTGGAGGACTCTCTGGGATGACCTGCCGTGTATGCCGGAAACACCTCTCAGACGTGCCAGAACCATGTGGCGGACAGTCCGGAATCACCTGTTGGGCATGCGCAACCACCTCTGAGACGTACCAGAACCACATGCCGTGCAGGCTGGAACCACCTTCCGCACAGACCGGAATCACCTTTCGGGCATGCCGGAACCACCTGTCAGATGTGCCAGAAACACGTGCCGGAGACGCCGGAAGCACCTGCCAAGCACGTTGGAACCACCTGCTCAACTCGCCTGAACCACCTGCCGGACATGCCAAAATCACCTGCCGACTATGCCAGAACCACTTGGCGAACACTCCGGAATCACTTGCCGGGCATGCAGGAACCACCTCTCAGACATGCCAGAACCCCGTGCCAATGACCCCGGAATCACCTGCCGGGCATGCCGGAACCACCTGCCGGACGCGCCAAAATCACCTGCGGGCTACGCCAGAACCACTTGGACGAGTCTCCGAAATGACCTGCCGGGCATGTTGGAACCACCTCTCAAACGTGCCAGAAGCACTTGGCGAACACTCCGGAATCACCTGCCGTGCATGCCGGAACCACCTCTCAGATATGCCAGAACCACGTGCCAATGACCCCGGAAGCACCTGCCGAGCACGCCGGAACCACCTGCTCGACTCGCCAGAACCACCTGCCGGACACGCAGAAATCACCTGCCGGCTACGCCACAACCAGTTGGGGAACACTTCGGAATCACCTGCCGCGCATGCCGGAAGCACGTGCCAGACTCGCCGCAAACACCTACCGGACAGACCGGAACCACCTGCCAAGAACGCCGGAGCCACCTGTTCGACTCGCTGGAACCACCTGCCGGACAGGCCAATATCAACTGCTGGCTATGCCAGAACCACCTGGGGGAGTCCGGGATCTCCTGCCAGCCATGGCGGAACCACCTCTCAGACGTACCAGAACCACCTGCCGGAGAAGCTGGAAACACGTCCTGGACAGACTGGAACCACGTGACGGCCATGCCTGAACCACCTGCCGAGCACGGCGGAACCACCTGCCGGACGCGCCAAAAGCACCTGCGGGCTACGCCAGAACCACTTGGACGAGTCTCCGAAATGACCTGCCGGGCATGTTGGAACCACCTCTCAAACGTGCCAGAAGCACTTGGCGAACACTCCGGAATCACCTGCCGTGCATGCCGGAACCACCTCTCAGATATGCCAGAACCACGTGCCAATGACCCCGGAAGCACCTGCCGAGCACGCCGGAACCACCTGCTCGACTCGCCAGAACCACCTGCCGGACACGCAGAAATCACCTGCCGGCTACGCCACAACCAGTTGGGGAACACTTCGGAATCACCTGCCGGCCTTGCTGGAACCACCTGCCGGTCATGCCAAAATCACCTGCCAAGTACGCCAGTACCACTTGGCGGACACTGTGGAAACACCTGTCGGGCCGGCCGGAACCACATCTCAGACGTGCCAGAACCATGTGCATGAGATGCTGGAACCACACCCCGAACCGACGGAAAACACCTGCCAGACCCGTCTGAACAACCTGCCGAGCACCTACCTGACATGCCCAAATCACCAGCCGGGTATGCCAGAACCACTTGGCGGACACTCCGGAATCATCTGCCGGACATGCCGGAACCAGCTCTCAGACACACCAGAACCACGTGCCGGAGACGCCGTAAGCACCTGCCGAGCATGCCGGAGCCACCTGCTCGACTCGCCAGAAACACCAGCCGATCATTCAAAAATCACCTGCCGGCTACGCCACAACCATTTGGTGAACACTTTGGAATCACCTGCCAGGCTTGCTGGAACCACCTGCCGGTCATGCCAAAATCACCTGACAACTACGCCAGAACCGCTTGGCGGACACTGCGGAAACACCTGTCGGGCCGGCTGGAACCACATCTCAGACGTGCCAGAAACGTGTTCATGAGATGCTGGAACCACACCCCGAACAGACGGATACCACCTGCCAGAACCGCCTGAACCACCTGCCGAGCACACCGGAACCACCTGCTCGACTCACCGGTACCACCTCCCTGACACGCCAAAATCACCTGCTGGGTATGCCACAACCACTTGGCGGACACTCCGGAATCATCTGCCGGACATGCCGGAACCAGCTCTCAGACACACCAGAACCAAGTGCCGGCGCCGCCGGAAGCACCTGCCGAGCATGCCGGAGCCACCTGCTCGACTCTCCAGAAACACCTGCCGGACACGCCAAAATCACCTGCCGGGTATGCCAGAACCACCTGGCGGACACTACGGAATCACCTGCCGCGCATGCCGGAAGCACGTGCCAGACTCGCCGCAAACACCTACCGGACAGACCGGAACCACCTGCCAAGAACGCCGGAGCCACCTGTTCGACTCGCTGGAACCACCTGCCGGGCAGGCCAATATCAACTGCTGGCTATGCCAGAACCACCTGGGGGACAGTCCGGGATCACCTGCCAGCCATGGCGGAACCACCTCTCAGACGTACCGGAACCACCTGCCGGAGAAGCTGGAAACACGTCCTGGACAGACTGGAACCACGTGACGGCCATGCCTGAACCACCTGCCGAGCACGGCGGAACCACCTGCCGGACGCGCCAAAATCACCTGCGGGCTACGCCAGAACCACTTGGACGACTCTCCGAAATGACCTGCCGGGCATGTTGGAACCACCTCTCAGACGTGCCAGAAGCACTTGGCGAACACTCCGGAATCACCTGCCGTGCATGCCGGAACCACCTCTCAGATATGCCAGAACCACGTGCCAATGACCCCGGAAGCACCTGCCGAGCACGCCGGAACCACCTGCTCGACTCGCCAGAACCACCTGCCGGACACGCAGAAATCACCTGCCGGCTACGCCACAACCAGTTGGGGAACACTTCGGAATCACCTGCCGGGCTTGCTGGAACCACCTGCCGGTCATGCCAAAATCACCTGCCAACTACGCCAGTACCACTTGGCGGACACTGTGGAAACACCTGTCGGGCCGGCCGGAACCACATCTCAGACGTGCCAGAAACGTGTTCATGAGATGCTGGAACCACACCCCGAACAGACGGATACCACCTGCCAGAACCGCCTGAACCACCTGCCGAGCACGCCGGAACCACCTGCTCGACTCACCGGTACCACCTCCCTGACACGCCAAAATCACCTGCTGGGTATGCCAGAACCACTTGGCGGACACTCCGGAATCATCTGCCAGACATGCCGGAACCAGCTCTCAGACACACCAGAACCAAGTGCCGGAGACGCCGGAAGCACCTGCCGAGCATGCCGGAGCCACCTGCTCGACTCTCCAGAAACACCTGCCGGACACGCCAAAATCACCTGCCGGGTATGCCAGAACCACCGGGCGGACACTACGGAATCACCTGCCGCGCATGCCGGAACCACCTCTCAGACGTGCCGGAAGCACGTGCCGGACACGCCGGAAACACCTACCGGACAGACCGGAACCACCTGCCAAGAACGCCGGAGCCACCTGTTCGACTCGCTGGAACCACCTGCCGGACAGGCCAATATCAACTGCTGGCTATGCCAGAGCCGCCTGGGGGACAGTCCGGGATCACCTGCCAGCCATGGCGGAACCACCTCTCAGACGTACCAGAACCACCTGCGGGAGAAGCTGGAAACACGTCCTGGACAGACTGGAACCACGTGACGGCCATGCCTGAACCACCTGCCGAGCACGGCGGAACCACCTGCCGGACACGCCAAAATCACCTGCGGGCTACGCCAGAACGACTTGGACGACTCTCCGAAATGACCTGCCGGGCATGTTGGAACCACCTCTCAGACGTGCCAGAAGCACGTGGCGGACAGTCCGGAATCACCTCTTGGGCATACGCAACCACCTCTGAGACGTATGAGAACCACGTGCCGTGCACGCCGGAACCACCTACCGGACAGACCGGAATCAACTTTTGGGCATGCCGGAACCACCAGTCAGATGTGCCAGAAACACGTGCCGGAGACGCCGGAAGCACCTGCCGAGCACGTCGCAACCACCTGCTCAACTCGCCTGAACCACCTGCCGGACACGCCAAAATCACCTGCCCGCTACACCAGCACCACTTCGGGGACAAGCCGGAATCACGTGAGGGGCATGCCGGCACAGCCTCTCAGACTTAACCTCGTGCCGGACACCACAGAACCACCTGCCGGACAGACCGGAACCACCTGCCGGACACGCCGGAACCACCGGCTCGACCCACCGGAACGACCGCTGGACATGCAAACTCACCTGCCGGCTACGCCGGAAACACTTGGCGAACACTCCGGAATCACCTGCCGGGCATGCCGGAACCACCTCTCAGATATGCCAGAACCACGTGCCAATGACCCCGGAAGCACCTGCCGAGCACGCCGGAACCACCTGCTCGACTCGCCAGAACCACCTGCCGGACACGCAGAAATCACCTGCCGGCTATGCCACAACCAGTTGGGGAACACTTCGGAATCACCTGCCGGGCTTGCTGGAACCACCTGCCGGTCATGCCAAAATCACCTGCCAACTACGCCAGTACCACTTGGCGGACACTGTGGAAACACCTGTCGGGCCGGCCGGAACCACATCTCAGACGTGCCAGAACCATGTGCATGAGATGCTGGAACCACACCCCGAACAGACGGAAAACACCTGCCAGACCCGTCTGAACAACCTGCCGAGCACCTACCTGACATGCCCAAATCACCAGCTGGGTATTCCAGAACCACTTGGCGGACACTCCGGAATCATCTGCCGGACATGCCGGTACCAGCTCTCAGACACACCAGAACCACGTGCCGGAGACGCCGGAAGCACCTGCCGAGCATGCCGGAGCCACCTGCTCGACTCGCCAGAAACACCTGCCGGACACGCCAAAATCACCTGCCGGGTATGCCAGAACCACCTGGCGGACACTCCGAAATCACCTGCCGCGCATGCCGGAACCACCTCTCAGACGTGCCGGAAGCACGTGCCGGACACGCCGGAATCACCTACGGGACAGACCGGAACCACCTGTCGAGCACGCCGGAGCCACCTGTTCGACTCGCTGGAACCACCTGCCGGACAGGCCAATGTTAACTGCTGGCTATGCCAGAACCACCTGGGGGATGGTCCGGAATCACCTGCCAGCCATGGCGGAACCACCTCTCAGACGTACCAGAACCACCTGCCGGAGAAGCTGGAAACACGTCCTGGACAGTCTGGAACCACCTGCCGGCCAAGCCTGAACCACCTGCCAAGCACAACGGAACAACCTGCCAGACACGCCAAAATCACCTGCGAGTTATGCCAGAACCACTTGGAGGACTCTCTGGGATGACCTGCCGTGTATGCCGGAAACACCTCTCAGACGTGCCAGAACCATGTGGCGGACAGTCCGGAATCACCTGTTGGGCATGCGCAACCACCTCTGAGACGTACCAGAACCACATGCCGTGCAGGCTGGAACCACCTTCCGCACAGACCGGAATCACCTTTCGGGCATGCCGGAACCACCTGTCAGATGTGCCAGAAACACGTGCCGGAGACGCCGGAAGCACCTGCCAAGCATGTTGGAACCACCTGCTCAACTCGCCTGAACCACCTGCCGGACATGCCAAAATCACCTGCCGACTATGCCAGAACCACTTGGCGAACACTCCGGAATCACTTGCCGGGCATGCAGGAACCACCTCTCAGACATGCCAGAACCCCGTGCCAATGACCCCAGAAGCACCAGCCGAGCACGCCGGAACCACCTGCTCGACTCGCCAGAACCACCTGCCGATCACGCAAAAATCACCTGCCGGCTACGCCACAACCAGTTGGTGAACACTTTGGAATCACCTGCCACGCTTGCTGGAACCACCTGCCGGTCATGCCAAAATCACCTGCCAACTACGCCAGAACCGCTTGGCGGACACTGCGGAAACACCTGTCGTGCCGGCTGGAACCACATCTCAGACGTGCCAGAAACGTGTTCATGAGATGCTGGAACCACACCCCGAACAGACGGATACCACCTGCCAGAACCGCCTGAACCACCTGCCGAGCACGCCGGAACCACCTGCTCGACTCACCGGTACCACCTCCCTGACACGCCAGAATCACCTGCTGGGTATGCCAGAACCACTTGGCGGACACTCCGGAATCATCTGCCGGACATGCCGGAACCAGCTCTCAGACACACCAGAACCAAGTGCCGGAGACGCCGGAAGCACTTGCCGAGCATGCCGGAGCCACCTGCTCGACTCGCCAGAAACACCTGCCGGACACGCCAAAATCACCTGCCGGGTATGCCAGAACCACCTGGCGGACACTACGGAATCACCTGCCGCGCATGCCTGAAGCACGTGCCAGACTCGCCGCAAACACCTACCGGACAGACCGGAACCACCTGCCAAGAACGCCGGAGCCACCTGTTCGACTCGCTGGAACCACCTGCCGGACAGGCCAATATCAACTGCTGGCTATGCCAGAACCACCTTGGGGACAGTCCGGGATCACCTGCCAGCCATGGCGGAACCACCTCTCAGACGTACCAGAACCACCTGCCGGAGAAGCTGGAAACACGTCCTGGACAGACTGGAACCACGTGACGGCCATGCCTGAACCACCTGCCGAGCACGGCGGAACCACCTGCCGGACGCGCCAAAAGCACCTGCGGGCTACGCCAGAACCACTTGGACTACTCTCCGAAATGACCTGCCGGGCATGTTGGAACCACCTCTCAGACGTGCCAGAAGCACTTGGCGAACACTCCGGAATCACCTGCCGTGCATGCCGGAACCACCTCTCAGATATGCCAGAACCACGTGCCAATGACCCCGGAAGCACCTGCCGAGCACGCCGGAACCACCTGCTCGACTCGCCAGAACCACCTGCCGGACACGCAGAAATCACCTGCCGGCTACGCCACAACCAGTTGGGGAACACTTCGGAATCACCTGCCGGGCTTGCTGGAACCACCTGCCGGTCATGCCAAAATCACCTGCCAACTACGCCAGTACCACTTGGCGGACACTGTGGAAACACCTGTCGGGCCGGCCGGAACCACATCTCAGACGTGCCAGAACCATGTGCATGAGATGCTGGAACCACACCCCGAACCGACGGAAAACACCTGCCAGACCCGTCTGAACAACCTGCCGAGCACCTACCTGACATGCCCAAATCACCAGCCGGGTATGCCAGAACCACTTGGCGGACACTCCGGAATCATCTGCCGGACATGCCGGAACCAGCTCTCAGACACACCAGAACCACGTGCCGGAGACGCCGTAAGCACCTGCCGAGCATGCCGGAGCCACCTGCTCGACTCGCCAGAAACACCAGCCGATCATTCAAAAATCACCAGCCGGCTACGCCACAACCATTTGGTGAACACTTTGGAATCACCTGCCAGGCTTGCTGGAACCACCTGCCGGTCATGCCAAAATCACCTGACAACTACGCCAGAACCGCTTGGCGGACACTGCGGAAACACCTGTCGGGCCGGCTGGAACCACATCTCAGACGTGCCAGAAACGTGTTCATGAGATGCTGGAACCACACCCCGAACAGACGGATACCACCTGCCAGAACCGCCTGAACCACCTGCCGAGCACACCGGAACCACCTGCTCGACTCACCGGTACCACCTCCCTGACACGCCAAAATCACCTGCTGGGTATGCCAGAACCACTTGGCGGACACTCCGGAATCATCTGCCGGACATGCCGGAACCAGCTCTCAGACACACCAGAACCAAGTGCCGGAGACGCCGGAAGCACCTGCCGAGCATGCCGGAGCCACCTGCTCGACTCGCCAGAAACACCTGCCGGACACGCCAAAATCACCTGCCGGGTATGCCAGAACCACCGGGCGGACACTACGGAATCACCTGCCGCGCATGCCGGAACCACCTCTCAGACGTGCCGGAAGCACGTGCCGGACACGCCGGAAACACCTACCGGACAGACCGGAACCACCTGCCAAGAACGCCGGAGCCACCTGTTCGACTCGCTGGAACCACCTGCCGGACAGGCCAATATCAACTGCTGGCTATGCCAGAGCCGCCTGGGGGAAAGTCCGGGATCACCTGCCAGCCATGGCGGAACCACCTCTCAGACGTACCAGAACCACCTGCGGGAGAAGCTGGAAACACGTCCTGGACAGACTGGAACCACGTGACGGCCATGCCTGAACCACCTGCCGAGCACGGCGGAACCACCTGCCGGACACGCCAAAATCACCTGCGGGCTACGCCAGAACGACTTGGACGACTCTCCGAAATGACCTGCCGGGCATGTTGGAACCACCTCTCAGACGTGCCAGAAGCACGTGGCGGACAGTCCGGAATCACCTCTTGGGCATACGCAACCACCTCTGAGACGTATGAGAACCACGTGCCGTGCACGCCGGAACCACCTACCGGACAGACCGGAATCAACTTTTGGGCATGCCGGAACCACCAGTCAGATGTGCCAGAAACACGTGCCGGAGACGCCGGAAGCACCTGCCGAGCACGTCGCAACCACCTGCTCAACTCGCCTGAACCACCTGCCGGACACGCCAAAATCACGTGCCCGCTACACCAGCACCACTTCGGGGACAAGCCGGAATCACGTGAGGGGCATGCCGGCACAGCCTCTCAGACTTAACCTCGTGCCGGACACCACAGAACCACCTGCCGGACAGACCGGAACCACCTGCCGGACACGCCGGAACCACCGGCTCGACCCACCGGAACGACCGCTGGACATGCAAACTCACCTGCCGGCTACGCCGGAAACACTTGGCGAACACTCCCGAATCACCTGCCGGGCATGCCGGAACCACCTCTCAGATATGCCAGAACCACGTGCCAATGACCCCGGAAGCACCTGCCGAGCACGCCGGAACCACCTGCTCGACTCGCCAGAACCACCTGCCGGACACGCAAAAATCACCTGCCGGCTATGCCACAACCAGTTGGGGAACACTTCGGAATCACCTGCCGGGCTTGCTGGAACCACCTGCCGGTCATGCCAAAATCACCTGCCAACTACGCCAGTACCACTTGGCGGACACTGTGGAAACACCTGTCGGGCCGGCCGGAACCACATCTCAGACGTGCCAGAACCATGTGCATGAGATGCTGGAACCACACCCCGAACCGACGGAAAACACCTGCCAGACCCGTCTGAACAACCTGCCGAGCACCTACCTGACATGCCCAAATCACCAGCTGGGTATTCCAGAACCACTTGGCGGACACTCCGGAATCATCTGCCGGACATGCCGGTACCAGCTCTCAGACACACCAGAACCACGTGCCGGAGACGCCGGAAGCACCTGCCGAGCATGCCGGAGCCACCTGCTCGACTCGCCAGAAACACCTGCCGGACACGCCAAAATCACCTGCCGGGTATGCCAGAACCACCTGGCGGACACTACGGAATCACCTGCCGCGCATGCCTGAAGCACGTGCCAGACTCGCCGCAAACACCTACCGGACAGACCGGAACCACCTGCCAAGAACGCCGGAGCCACCTGTTCGACTCGCTGGAACCTCCTGCCGGACAGGCCAATATCAACTGCTGGCTATGCCAGAACCACCTGGGGGACAGTCCGGGATCACCTGCCAGCCATGGCGGAACCACCTCTCAGACGTACCGGAACCACCTGCCGGAGAAGCTGGAAACACGTCCTGGACAGACTGGAACCACGTGACGGCCATGCCTGAACCACCTGCCGAGCACGGCGGAACCACCTGCCGGACGCGCCAAAATCACCTGCGGGCTACGCCAGAACCACTTGGACGACTCTCCGAAATGACCTGCCGGGCATGTTGGAACCACCTCTCAGACGTGCCAGAAGCACTTGGCGAACACTCCGGAATCACCTGCCGTGCATGCCGGAACCACCTCTCAGATATGCCAGAACCACGTGCCAATGACCCGGAAGCACCTGCCGAGCACGCCAGAACCACCTGCCGGACACGCAGAAATCACCTGCCGGCTACGCCACAACCAGTTGGGGAACACTTCGGAATCACCTGCCGGGCTTGCTGGAACCACCTGCCTGTCATGCCAAAATCACCTGCCAACTACGCCAGTACCACTTGGCGGACACTGTGGAAACACCTGTCGGGCCGGCCGGAACCACATCTCAGACGTGCCAGAACCATGTGCATGAGATGCTGGAACCACACCCCGAACCGACGGAAAACACCTGCCAGACCCGTCTGAACAACCTGCCGAGCACCTACCTGACATGCCCAAATCACCAGCCGGGTATGCCAGAACCACTTGGCGGACACTCCGGAATCATCTGCCGGACATGCCGGAACCAGCTCTCAGACACACCAGAACCACGTGCCGGAGACGCCGTAAGCACCTGCCGAGCATGCCGGAGCCACCTGCTCGACTCGCCAGAAACACCAGCCGATCATTCAAAAATCACCTGCCGGCTACGCCACAACCATTTGGTGAACACTTTGGAATCACCTGCCAGGCTTGCTGGAACCACCTGCCGGTCATGCCAAAATCACCTGACAACTACGCCAGAACCACTTGGCGGACACTGCGGAAACACCTGTCGGGCCGGCTGGAACCACATCTCAGACGTGCCAGAAACGTGTTCATGAGATGCTGGAACCACACCCCGAACAGACGGATACCACCTGCCAGAACCGCCTGAACCACCTGCCGAGCACGCCGGAACCACCTGCTCGACTCACCGGTACCACCTCCCTGACACGCCAAAATCACCTGCTGGGTATGCCACAACCACTTGGCGGACACTCCGGAATCATCTCCCGGACATGCCGGAACCAGCTCTCAGACACACCAGAACCAAGTGCCGGAGACGCCGGAAGCACCTGCCGAGCATGCCGGAGCCACCTGCTCGACTCGCCAGAAACACCTGCCGGACACGCCAAAATCACCTGCCGGGTATGCCAGAAGCACCTGGCGGACACTACGGAATCACCTGCCGCGCATGCTGGAACCACCTCTCAGACGTGCCGGAAGCACGTGCCGGACACGCCGGAAACACCTACCGGACAGACCGGAACCTCCTGCCGAGCACGCCGGAGCCACCTGTTCGACTCGCTGGAACCACCTGCCGGACAGGCCAATATCAACTGCTGGCTATGCCAGAACCACCTGGGGGACGGTCCGGAATCACCTGCCAGCCCTGGCGGAACCACCTCTCAGACGTACCAGAACCACCTGCCGGAGAAGCTGGAAACACGTCCTGGACAGTCTGGAACCACCTGCCGGCCAAGCCTGAACCACCTGCCAAGCACAACGGAACAACCTGCCAGACACGCCAAAATCACCTGCGTGTTATGCCAGAACCACTTGGAGGACTCTCTGGGATGACCTGCCGGGCATGCCGGAACCACCTCTCAGACGTGCCAGAACCATGTGGCGGACAGTCCGGAATGACCTGTTGGGCATGCGCAACCACCACTGAGACGTACCAGAACCACATGCCGTGCAGGCTGGAACCACCTACCGGACAGACCGGAATCACCTTTCGGGCATGCCGGAACCACCTGTCAGATGTGCCAGAAACACGTGCCGGAGACGCCGGAAGCACCTGCCAAGCACGTTGGAACCACCTGCTCAACTCGCCTGAACCACCTGCCGGACATGCCAAAATCACCTGCCGACTATGCCAGAACCACTTGGCGAACACTCCGGAATCACTTGCCGGGCATGCAGGAACCACCTCTCAGACATGCCAGAACCCCGTGCCAATGACCCCGGAAGCACCAGCCGAGCACGCCGGAACCACCTGCTCGACTCGCCAGAACCACCTGCCGATCACGCAAAAATCACCTGCCGGCTACGCCACAACCAGTTGGTGAACACTTTGGAATCACCTGCCAGGCTTGCTGGAACCACCTGCCAGTCATGCCAAAACCACCTGCCAACTACGCCAGAACCGCTTGGCGGACACTGCGGAAACACCTGTCGGGCCGGCTGGAACCACATCTCAGACCTGCCAGAAACGTGTTCATGAGATGCTGGAACCACACCCCGAACAGATGGATACCACCTGCCAGAACCGCCTGAACCACCTGCCGAGCACGCCAGAACCACCTGCTCGACTCACCGGTACCACCTCCCTGACACGCCAAAATCACCTGCTGCGTATGCCAGAACCACTTGGCGGACACTCCGGAATCATCTGCCGGACATGCCGGAACCAGCTCTCAGACACACCAGAACCAAGTGCCGGAGACGCCGGAAGCACCTGCCGAGAATGCCGGAGCCACCTGCTCGACTCGCCAGCAACACCTGCCGGACACCCCAAAATCACCTGCAGGGTAGGCCACAACCACCTGGCGGACACTACGGAATCACCAGACGCGCATGCCGGAACCACCTCTCAGACGTGCCGGAAGCACGTGCCAGACACGCCGGAAACACCTACCGGACAGACCGGAACCACCTGCCGAGCACGCCGGAGCCACCTGTTCGACTCCCTGGAACCACCCGCCGGACATGCCAATATCAACTGCTGGCTATGCCAGAAACACCTGTGGGACGGTCCGGAATCAACTGCCAGCCATGGCGGAACCACCTCTCAGACGTACCTGAACCACCTGCCGGAGAAGCTGGAAACACGTCCTGGACAGACTGGAACCACGTGACTGCCATTCCTGAATCACCTGCCGAGCACGGTGGAACCACCTGCCGGACACGCCAAAATCACCTGCGGGCTACGCCAGAACCACTTGGACGACTCTCCGAAATGACCTGCCGGGCATGTTGGATCCACCTCTCAGACGTGCCAGAAGCACGTGGCGGACAGTCCGGAATCACCTGTTGGGCATACGCAACCACCTCTGACACGTACCAGAACCACGTGCCGTGCACGCCGGAACCACCTACCGGACAGACCGGAATCAACTTTTGGGCATGCCGGAACCACCAGTCAGATGTGCCAGACACACGTGCCGGAGACGCCGGAAGCACCTGTCGAGCATGTCGCAACCACCTGCTCAACTCGCCTGAACCACCTGCCGGACACGCCAAAATCACCTGCCCGCTACACCAGCACCACTTCGGGGACAAGCCAGAATCACGTGAGGGGCATGCCGGCACAGCCTCTCAGACTGAACCTCGTGCCGGACACCACAGAACCACCTGCCGGACAGACCGGAAACACCTGCCGACACGCCGGAACCACCGGCTCGACCCGCCGGAACGACCGCTGGACATGCAAAATCACCTGCCGGCTACGCCGGAAACACTTGGCGAACACTCCGGAATCACCTGCCGGGCATGCCGGAACCACCTCTCAGATATGCCAGAACCACGTGCCAATGACCCCGGAAGCACCTGCCGAGCACGCCGGAACCACCTGCTCGACTCGCCAGAACCACCTGCCGGAGACGCAAAAATCACCTGCCGGCTACGCCACAACCAGTTGGGGAACACTTCGGAATCACCTGCCGGGCTTGCTGGAACCACCTGCCGGTCATGCCAAAATCACCTGCCAACTACGCCAGTACCACTTGGCGGACACTGTGGAAACACCTGACGGGCCGGCCGGAACCACATCTCAGACGTGCCAGAACCATGTGCATGAGATGCTGGAACCACACCCCGAAAAGACGGAAAACACCTGCCAGACCCGTCTGAACAACCTGCCGAGCACGCCGGAGCCACCTGCTCGACTCGCCGGAACCACCTACCTGACATGCCCAAATCACCAGCCGGGTATGCCAGAACCACTTGGCGGACACTCCGGAATCATCTGCAGGACATGCCGGAACGAGCTCTCAGGCACACCAGAACCACGTGCCGGAGACGCCGGAAGCACCTGCCGAGCATGCCGGAGCCACCTGCTCGACTCGCCAGAAACACCTGCCGGACACGCCAAAATCACCTGCCGGGTACGCCAGAACCACCTGGCGGACACTCCGAAATCACCTGTCGCGCATGCCGGAACCACCTCTCAGACGTGCCGGAAGCACGTGCCGGACACGCCGGAATCACCTACCGGACAGACCGGAACCACCTGCCGAGCACGCCGGAGCCACCTGTTCGACTCGCTGGAACCACCTGCCGGACAGGCCAATATCAACTGCTGGCTATGCCAGAACCACCTGGGGGACGGTCCGGAATCACCTGCCAGCCACGGCGGAACCACCTCTCAGACGTACCAGAACCACCTGCCGGAGAAGCTGGAAACACGTCCTGGACAGTCTGGACCCACCTGCCGGCCAAGCCTGAACCACCTGCCAAGCACAATGGAACAACCTGCCAGACACGCCAAAATCACCTGCGTGTTATGCCAGAACCACTTGGAGGACTCTCTGGGATGACCTGCCGGGCATGCCGGAACCACCTCTCAGACGTGCCAGAACCATGTGGCGGACAGTCCGGAATCACCTGTTGGGCATGCGCAACCACCTCTGAGACGTACCAGAACCACATGCCGTGCAGGCTGGAACCACCTACCGGACAGACCGGAATCACCTTTCGGGCATGCCGGAACCACCTGTCAGATGTGCCAGAAACACGTGCCGGAGACGCCGGAAGCACCTGCCAAGCACGTTGGAACCACCTGCTCAACTCGCCTGAACCACCTGCCGGACATGCCAAAATCACCTGCCGACTATGCCAGAACCACTTGGCGAACACTCCGGAATCACTTGCCGGGCATGCAGGAACCACCTCTCAGACATGCCAGAACCCCGTGCCAATGACCCCGGAAGCACCAGCCGAGCACGCCGGAACCACCTGCTCGACTCGCCAGAACCACCTGCCGATCACGCAAAAATCACCTGCCGGCTACGCCACAACCAGTTGGTGAACACTTTGGGATCACCTGCCAGGCTTGCTGGAACCACCTGCCGGTCATGCCAAAACCACCTGCCAACTACGCCAGAACCGCTTGGCGGACACTGCGGAAACACCTGTCGGGCCGGCTGGAACCACATCTCAGACCTGCCAGAAACGTGTTCATGAGATGCTGGAACCACACCCCGAACAGATGGATACCACCTGCCAGAACCGCCTGAACCACCTGCCGAGCACGCCAGAACCACCTGCTCGACTCACCGGTACCACCTCCCTGACACGCCAAAATCACCTGCTGCGTATGCCAGAACCACTTGGCGGACACTCCGGAATCATCTGCCGGACATGCCGGAACCAGCTCTCAGACACACCAGAACCAAGTGCCGGAGACGCCGGAAGCACCTGCCGAGAATGCCGGAGCCACCTGCTCGACACGCCAGAAACACCTGCCGGACACGCCAAAATCACCTGCAGGGTAGGCCACAACCACCTGGCGGACACTACGGAATCACCAGACGCGCATGCCGGAACCACCTCTCAGACGTGCCGGAAGCACGTGCCAGACACGCCGGAAACACCTACCGGACAGACCGGAACCACCTGCCGAGCACGCCCGAGCCACCTGTTCGACTCCCTGGAACCACCTGCCGGACATGCCAATATCAACTGCTGGCTATGCCAGAAACACCTGTGGGACGGTCCGGAATCAACTGCCAGCCATGGCGGAACCACCTCTCAGACGTACCTGAACCACCTGCCGGAGAAGCTGGAAACACGTCCTGGACAGACTGGAACCACGTGACTGCCATTCCTGAATCACCTGCCGAGCACGGTGGAACCACCTGCCGGACACGCCAAAATCACCTGCGGGCTACGCCAGAACCACTTGGACGACTCTCCGAAATGACCTGCCGGGCATGTTGGATCCACCTCTCAGACGTGCCAGAAGCACGTGGCGGACAGTCCGGAATCACCTGTTGGGCATACGCAACCACCTCTGACACGTACCAGAACCACGTGCCGTGCACGCCGGAACCACCTACCGGACAGACCGGAATCAACTTTTGGGCATGCCGGAACCACCAGTCAGATGTGCCAGACACACGTGCCGGAGACGCCGGAAGCACCTGTCGAGCACGTCGCAACCACCTGCTCAACTCGCCTGAACCACCTGCCGGACACGCCAAAATCACCTGCCCGCTACACCAGCACCACTTCGGGGACAAGCCGGAATCACGTGAGGGGCATGCCGGCACAGCCTCTCAGACTGAACCTCGTGCCGGACACCACAGAACCACCTGCCGGACAGACCGGAACCACCTGCCGGACACGCCCTAACCACCGGCTCGACCCGCCGTAACGACTGCTGGACATGCAAAATCACCTGCCGGCTACGCCGGAAACACTTGGCGAACACTCCGGAAGCACCTGCTGGGCATGCCGGAACCACCTCTCAGATATGCCAGAACCACGTGCCAATGACCCCGGAAGCACCTGCCGAGCACGCCGGAACCACCTGCTCGACTCGCCAGAACCCCCTGCCGGACACGCAGAAATCACCTGCCCGCTACGCCACAACCAGTTGGGGAACACTTCGGGATCACCTGCCGGGCTTGCTGGAACCACCTGCCGGTCATGCCAAAATCACCTGCCAACTACGCCAGTACCACTTGGCGGACACTGTGGAAACACCTGTCGGGCCTGCCGGAACCACATCTCAGACGTGCCAGAACCATGTGCATGAGATGCTGGAACCACACCCCGAACCGACGGAAAACACCTGCCAGACCCGTCTGAACAACCTGCCGAGCACCTACCTGACATGCCCAAATCACCAGCCTGTATGCCAGAACCACTTGGCGGACACTCCGGAATCATCTGCCGGACATGCCGGAACCAGCTCTCAGACACACCAGAACCACGTGCCGGAGACGCCGTAAGCACCTGCCGAGCATGCCGGAGCCACCTGCTCGACTCGCCAGAAACACCAGCCGATCATTCAAAAATCACCTGCCGGCTACGCCACAACCATTTGGTGAACACTTTGGAATCACCTGCCAGGCTTGCTGGAACCACCTGCCGGTCATGCCAAAATCACCTGACAACTACGCCGAACCGCTTGGCGGACACTGCGGAAACACCTGTCGGGCCGGCTGGAACCACATCTCAGACGTGCCAGAAACGTGTTCATGAGATGCTGGAACCACACCCCAAACAGACGGATACCACCTGCCAGAACCGCCTGAACCACCTGCCGAGCACGCCGGAACCACCTGCTTGACTCACCGGTACCACCTCCCTGACATGCCAAAATCACCTGCTGGGTATGCCAGAACCACTTGGCGGACACTCCGGAATCATCTGCCGGACATGCCGGAACCAGCTCTCAGACACACCAGAACCAAGTGCCGGAGACGCCGGAAGCACCTGCCGAGCATGCCGGAGCCACCTGCTCGACTCGCCAGAAACACCTGCCGGACACGCCAAAATCACCTGCCGGGTATTCCAGAACCACCTGGCAGACACTACGGAATCACCTGCCGCGCATGCCGGAAGCACGTGCCAGACACGACGGAAACACCTACTGGACAGACCGGAACCACCTGCCAAGAACGCCGGAGCCACCTGTTCGACTCGCTGGAACCACCTGCCGGACAGGCCAATATCAACTGCTGGCTATGCCAGAACCACCGTGGGGACAGTCCGGGATCACCTGCCAGCCATGGCGGAACCACCTCTCAGACGTACCAGAACCACCTGCCGGAGAAGCTGGAAACACGTCCTGGACAGTCTGGAACCACCTGCCGGCCAAGCCTGAACCACCTGCCAAGCACAACGGAACAACCTGCCAGACACGCCAAAATCACCTGCGTGTTATGCCAGAACCACTTGGAGGACTCTCTGGGATGACCTGCCGGGCATGCCGGAACCACCTCTCAGACGTGCCAGAACCATGTGGCGGACAGTCCGGAATCACCTGTTGGGCATGCGCAACCACCTCTGAGACGTACCAGAACCACATGCCGTGCAGGCTGGAACCACCTACCGGACAGACCGGAATCACCTTTCGGGCATGCCGGAACCACCTGTCAGATGTGCCAGAAACACGTGCCGGAGACGCCGGAAGCACCTGACAAGCACGTTGGAACCACCTGCTCAACTCGCCTGAACCACCTGCCGGACATGCCAAAATCACCTGCCGACTATGCCAGAACCACTTGGCGAACACTCCGGAATCACTTGCCGGGCATGCAGGAACCACGTCTCAGACATGCCAGAACCCCGTGCCAATGACCCCGGAAGCACCAGCCGAGCACGCCGGAACCACCTGCTCGACTCGTCAGAACCACCTGCCGATCACGCAAAAATCACCTGCCGGCTACGCCACAACCAGTTGGTGAACACTTTGGAATCACCTGACAGGCTTGCTGGAACCACCTGCCGGTCATGCCAAAATCACCTGCCAACTACGCCTGAACCGCTTGGCGGACACTGCGGAAACACCTGTCGTGCCGGCGGGAACCACATCTCAGACGTGCCAGAAACGTGTTCATGAGATGCTGGAACCACACCCCGAACAGACGGATACCACCTGCCAGAACCGCCTGAACCACCGGCCGAGCACGGCGGAACCACCTGCCGGACGCGCCAAAATCACCTGCGGGCTACGCCAGAACCACTTGGACGACTCTCCGAAATGACCTGCCGGGCATGTTGGAACCACCTCTCAGACGTGCCAGAAGCACGTGGCGGACAGTCCGGAATCACCTGTTGGGCATACGCAACCACCTCTGACACGTACCAGAACCACGTGCCGTGCACGCCGGAACCACCTACCGGACAGACCGGAATCAACTTTTGGGCATGCCGGAACCCCCAGTCAGATGTGCCAGAAACACGCGCCGGAGACGCCGGAAGCACCTGCCGAGCACGTCGCAACCACCTGCTCAACTCGCCTGAACCACCTGCCGGACACGCCATAATCACCTGCCCGCTACACCAGCACCACTTCGGGGACAAGCCGGAATCACGTGAGGGGCATGCCGGCACAGCCTCTCAGACTGAACCTCGTGCCGGACACCACAGAACCACATGCCGGACAGACCGGAACCACCTGCCGGACACGCCGGAACCACCGGCTCGACCCGCCGGAACGACTGCTGGACATGCAAAATCACCTGCCGGCTACGCCGGAAACACTTGGCGAACACTCCGGAAGCACCTGCTGGGCATGCCGATACCACCTCTCAGATATGCCAGAACCACGTGCCAATGACCCCGGAAGCACCTGCCGAGCACGCCGGAACCACCTGCTCGACTCGCCAGAACCCCCTGCCGGACACGCAGAAATCACCTGCCCGCTACGCCACAACCAGTAGGGGAACACTTCGGGATGACCTGCCGGGCTTGCTGGAACCACCTGCCGGTCATGCCAAAATCACCTGCCAACTACGCCAGTACCACTTGGCGGACACTGTGGAAACACCTGTCGGGCCTGCCGGAACCACATCTCAGACGTGCCAGAACCATGTGCATGAGATGCTGGAACCAGCCCGAACAGACGGAAAACACCTGCCAGACCCGTCTGAACAACCTGCCGAGCACCTACCTGACATGCCCAAATCACCAGCCGGGTATGCCAGAACCACTTGGCGGACACTCCGGAATCATCTGCCGGACATGCCGGAACCAGCTCTCAGACACACCAGAACCACGTGCCGGAGACGCCGTAAGCACCTGCCGAGCATGCCGGAGCCACCTGCTCGACTCGCCAGAAACACCAGCCGATCATTCAAAAATCACCTGCCGGCTACGCCACAACCATTTGGTGAACACTTTGGAATCACCTGCCAGGCTTGCTGGAACCACCTGCCGGTCATGCCAAAATCACCTGACAACTACGCCGAACCGCTTGGCGGACACTGCGGAAACACCTGTCGGGCCGGCTGGAACCACATCTCAGACGTGCCAGAAACGTGTTCATGAGATGCTGGAACCACACCCCGAACAGACGGATACCACCTGCCAGAACCGCCTGAACCACCTGCCGAGCACGCCGGAACCACCTGCTTGACTCACCGGTACCACCTCCCTGACACGAAAAAATCACCTGCTGGGTATGCCAGAACCACTTGGCGGACACTCCGGAATCACCTGCCGCGCATGCCGGAACCACCTCTCAGACGTGCCGGAAGCACGTGCCGGACACGCCGGAAACACCTACTGGACAGACCGGAACCACCTGCCAAGAACGCCGGAGCCACCTGTTCGACTCGCTGGAACCACCTGCCGGACAGGCCAATATCAACTGCTGGCTATGCCAGAACCACCTTGGGGACAGTCCGGGATCACCTGCCAGCCATGGCGGAACCACCTCCCAGACGTACCAGAACCACCTGCCGGAGAAGCTGGAAACACGTCCAGGACAAACTGGAACCACGTGACGGCCATGCCTGAACCACCTGCCGAGCACGGCGGAACCACCTGCCGGACGCGCCAAAATCACCTGCGGGCTACGCCAGAACCACTTGGACGACTCTCCGAAATGACCTGCCGGGCAGGTTGGAACCACCTCTCAGACGTGCCAGAAGCACGTGGCGGACAGTCCGGAATCACCTGTTGGGCATACGCAACCACCTCTGACACGTACCAGAACCACGTGCCGTGCACGCCGGAACCACCTACCGGACAGACCGGAATCAACTTTTGGGCATGCTGGAACCACCAGTCAGATGTGCCAGAAACACGTGCAGGAGACGCCGGAAGCACCTGCCGAGCACGTCGCAACCACCTGCTCAACTCGCCTGAACCACCTGCCGGACACGCCAAAATCACCTGCCCGCTACACCACCACCACTTCGGGGACAAGCCGGAATCACGTGAGGGGCATGCCGGCACAGCCTCTCAGACTGAACCTCGTGCCGGACACCACAGAACCACCTGCCGGACAGACCGGAACCACCTGCCGGACACGCCGGAACCACCGGCTCGACCCGCCGGAACGACCGCTGGACATGCAAAATCACCTGCCGGCTACGCCGGAAACACTTGGCGAACACTCCGGAATCACCTGCCGGGCATGCCGGAACCACCTCTCAGATATGCCAGAACCACGTGCCAATGACCCCGGAAGCACCTGCCGAGCACGCCGGAACCACCTGCTCGACTCGCCAGAACCACCTGCCGGACACGCAGAAATCACCTGCCGGCTACGCCACAACCAGTTGGGGAACACTTCGGAATCACCTGCCGGGCTTGCTGGAACCACCTGCCGGTCATGCCAAAATCACCTGCCAACTACGCCAGTACCACTTGGCGGACACTGTGGAAACACCTGTCGGGCCGGCCGGAACCACATCTCAGACGTGCCAGAACCATGTGCATGAGATGCTGGAACCACACCCCGAACAGACGGAAAACACCTGCCAGACCCGTCTGAACAACCTGCCGAGCACCTACCTGACATGCCCAAATCACCAGCTGGGTATTCCAGAACCACTTGGCGGACACTCCGGAATCATCTGCCGGACATGCCGGTACCAGCTCTCAGACACACCAGAACCACGTGCCGGAGACGCCGGAAGCACCTGCCGAGCATGCCGGAGCCACCTGCTCGACTCGCCAGAAACACCTGCCGCACACGCCAAAATCACCTGCCGGGTATGCCAGAACCACCTGGCGGACACTCCGAAATCACCTGCCGCGCATGCCGGAACCACCTCTCAGACGTGCCGGAAGCACGTGCCGGACACGCCGGAATCACCTACGGGACAGACCGGAACCACCTGTCGAGCACGCCGGAGCCACCTGTTCGACTCGCTGGAACCACCTGCCGGACAGGCCAATGTTAACTGCTGGCTATGCCAGAACCACCTGGGGGATGGTCCGGAATCACCTGCCAGCCATGGCGGAACCACCTCTCAGACGTACCAGAACCACCTGCCGGAGAAGCTGGAAACACGTCCTGGACAGTCTGGAACCACCTGCCGGCCAAGCCTGAACCACCTGCCAAGCACAACGGAACAACCTGCCAGACACGCCAAAATCACCTGCGAGTTATGCCAGAACCACTTGGAGGACTCTCTGGGATGACCTGCCGTGTATGCCGGAAACACCTCTCAGACGTGCCAGAACCATGTGGCGGACAGTCCGGAATCACCTGTTGGGCATGCGCAACCACCTCTGAGACGTACCAGAACCACATGCCGTGCAGGCTGGAACCACCTTCCGCACAGACCGGAATCACCTTTCGGGCATGCCGGAACCACCTGTCAGATGTGCCAGAAACACGTGCCGTAGACGCCGGAAGCACCTGCCAAGCACGTTGGAACCACCTGCTCAACTCGCCTGAACCACCTGCCGGACATGCCAAAATCACCTGCCGACTATGCCAGAACCACTTGGCGAACACTCCGGAATCACTTGCCGGGCATGCAGGAACCACCTCTCAGACATGCCAGAACCCCGTGCCAATGACCCCAGAAGCACCAGCCGAGCACGCCGGAACCACCTGCTCGACTCGCCAGAACCACCTGCCGATCACGCAAAAATCACCTGCCGGCTACGCCACAACCAGTTGGTGAACACTTTGGAATCACCTGCCACGCTTGCTGGAACCACCTGCCGGTCATGCCAAAATCACCTGCCAACTACGCCAGAACCGCTTGGCGGACACTGCGGAAACACCTGTCGTGCCGGCTGGAACCACATCTCAGACGTGCCAGAAACGTGTTCATGAGATGCTGGAACCACACCCCGAACAGACGGATACCACCTGCCAGAACCGCCTGAACCACCTGCCGAGCACGCCGGAACCACCTGCTCGACTCACTGGTACCACCTCCCTGACACGCCAGAATCACCTGCTGGGTATGCCAGAACCACTTGGCGGACACTCCGGAATCATCTGCCGGACATGCCGGAACCAGCTCTCAGACACACCAGAACCAAGTGCCGGAGACGCCGGAAGCACTTGCCGAGCATGCCGGAGCCACCTGCTCGACTCGCCAGAAACACCTGCCGGACACGCCAAAATCACCTGCCGGGTATGCCAGAACCACCTGGCGGACACTACGGAATCACCTGCCGCGCATGCCTGAAGCACGTGCCAGACTCGCCGCAAACACCTACCGGACAGACCGGAACCACCTGCCAAGAACGCCGGAGCCACCTGTTCGACTCGCTGGAACCACCTGCCGGACAGGCCAATATCAACTGCTGGCTATGCCAGAACCACCTTGGGGACAGTCCGGGATCACCTGCCAGCCATGGCGGAACCACCTCTCAGACGTACCAGAACCACCTGCCGGAGAAGCTGGAAACACGTCCTGGACAGACTGGAACCACGTGACGGCCATGCCTGAACCACCTGCCGAGCACGGCGGAACCACCTGCCGGACGCGCCAAAATCACCTGCGTGCTACGCCAGAACCACTTGGACTACTCTCCGAAATGACCTGCCGGGCATGTTGGAGCCACCTCTCAGACGTGCCAGAAGCACTTGGCGAACACTCCGGAATCACCTGCCGTGCATGCCGGAACCACCTCTCAGATATGCCAGAACCACGTGCCAATGACCCCGGAAGCACCTGCTCGACTCGCCAGAACCACCTGCCGGACACGCAGAAATCACCTGCCGGCTACGCCACAACCAGTTGGGGAACACTTCGGAATCACCTGCCGGGCTTGCTGGAACCACCTGCCGGTCATGCCAAAATCACCTGCCAACTACGCCAGTACCACTTGGCGGACACTGTGGAAACACCTGTCGGGCCGGCCGGAACCACATCTCAGACGTGCCGGAACCATGTGCATGAGATGCTGGAACCACACCCCGAACCGACGGAAAACACCTGCCAGACCCGTCTGAACAACCTGCCGAGCACCTACCTGACATGCCCAAATCACCAGCCGGGTATGCCAGAACCACTTGGCGGACACTCCGGAATCATCTGCCGGACATGCCGGAACCAGCTCTCAGACACACCAGAACCACGTGCCGGAGACGCCGTAAGCACCTGCCGAGCATGCCGGAGCCACCTGCTCGACTCGCCAGAAACACCAGCCGATCATTCAAAAATCACCAGCCGGCTACGCCACAACCATTTGGTGAACACTTTGGAATCACCTGCCAGGCTTGCTGGAACCACCTGCCGGTCATGCCAAAATCACCTGACAACTACGCCAGAACCGCTTGGCGGACACTGCGGAAACACCTGTCGGGCCGGCTGGAACCACATCTCAGACGTGCCAGAAACGTGTTCATGAGATGCTGGAACCACACCCCGAACAGACGGATACCACCTGCCAGAACCGCCTGAACCACCTGCTGAGCACGCCGGAACCACCTGCTCGACTCACCGGTACCACCTCCCTGACACGCCAAAATCACCTGCTGGGTATGCCAGAACCACTTGGCGGACACTCCGGAATCATCTGCCGGACATGCCGGAACCAGCTCTCAGACACACCAGAACCAAGTGCCGGAGACGCCGGAAGCACCTGCCGAGCATGCCGGAGCCACCTGCTCGACTCGCCAGAAACACCTGCCGGACACGCCAAAATCACCTGCCGGGTATGCCAGAACCACCGGGCGGACACTACGGAATCACCTGCCGCGCATGCCGGAACCACCTCTCAGACGTGCCGGAAGCACGTGCCGGACACGCCGGAAACACCTACCGGACAGACCGGAACCACCTGCCAAGAACGCCGGAGCCACCTGTTCGACTCGCTGGAACCACCTGCCGGACAGGCCAATATCAACTGCTGGCTATGCCAGAGCCGCCTGGGGGACAGTCCGGGATCACCTGCCAGCCATGGCAGAACCACCTCTCAGACGTACCAGAACCACCTGCGGGAGAAGCTGGAAACACGTCCTGGACAGACTGGAACCACGTGACGGCCATGCCTGAACCACCTGCCGAGCACGGCGGAACCACCTGCCGGACACGCCAAAATCACCTGCGGGCTACGCCAGAACGACTTGGACGACTCTCCGAAATGACCTGCCGGGCATGTTGGAACCACCTCTCAGACGTGCCAGAAGCACGTGGCGGACAGTCCGGAATCACCTCTTGGGCATACGCAACCACCTCTGAGACGTATGAGAACCACGTGCCGTGCACGCCGGAACCACCTACCGGACAGACCGGAATCAACTTTTGGGCATGCCGGAACCACCAGTCAGATGTGCCAGAAACACGTGCCGGAGACGCCGGAAGCACCTGTCGAGCACGTCGCAACCACCTGCTCAACTCGCCTGAACCACCTGCCGGACACGCCAAAATCACCTGCCCGCTACACCAGCACCACTTCGGGGACAAGCCGGAATCACGTGAGGGGCATGCCGGCACAGCCTCTCAGACTTAACCTCGTGCCGGACACCACAGAACCACCTGCCGGACAGACCGGAACCACCTGCCGGACACGCCGGAACCACCGGCTCGACCCACCGGAACGACCGCTGGACATGCAAACTCACCTGCCGGCTACGCCGGAAACACTTGGCGAACACTCCGGAATCACCTGCCGGGCATGCCGGAACCACCTCTCAGATATGCCAGAACCACGTGCCAATGACCCCGGAAGCACCTGCCGAGCACGCCGGAACCACCTACTCGACTCGCCAGAACCACCTGCCGGACACGCAAAAATCACCTGCCGGCTATGCCACAACCAGTTGGGGAACACTTCGGAATCACCTGCCGGGCTTGCTGGAACCACCTGCCGGTCATGCCAAAATCACCTGCCAACTACGCCAGTACCACTTGGCGGACACTGTGGAAACACCTGTCGGGCCGGCCGGAACCACATCTCAGACGTGCCAGAACCATGTGCATGAGATGCTGGAACCACACCCCGAACAGACGGAAAACACCTGCCAGACCCGTCTGAACAACCTGCCGAGCACCTACCTGACATGCCCAAATCACCAGCTGGGTATTCCAGAACCACTTGGCGGACACTCCGGAATCATCTGCCGGACATGCCGGTACCAGCTCTCAGACACACCAGAACCACGTGCCGGAGACGCCGGAAGCACCTGCCGAGCATGCCGGAGCCACCTGCTCGACTCGCCAGAAACACCTGCCGCACACGCCAAAATCACCTGCCGGGTATGCCAGAACCACCTGGCGGACACTCCGAAATCACCTGCCGCGCATGCCGGAACCACCTCTCAGACGTGCCGGAAGCACGTGCCGGACACGCCGGAATCACCTACGGGACAGACCGGAACCACCTGTCGAGCACGCCGGAGCCACCTGTTCGACTCGCTGGAACCACCTGCCGGACAGGCCAATGTTAACTGCTGGCTATGCCAGAACCACCTGGGGGATGGTCCGGAATCACCTGCCAGCCATGGCGGAACCACCTCTCAGACGTACCAGAACCACCTGCCGGAGAAGCTGGAAACACGTCCTGGACAGTCTGGAACCACCTGCCGGCCAAGCCTGAACCACCTGCCAAGCACAACGGAACAACCTGCCAGACACGCCAAAATCACCTGCGAGTTATGCCAGAACCACTTGGAGGACTCTCTGGGATGACCTGCCGTGTATGCCGGAAACACCTCTCAGACGTGCCAGAACCATGTGGCGGACAGTCCGGAATCACCTGTTGGGCATGCGCAACCACCTCTGAGACGTACCAGAACCACATGCCGTGCAGGCTGGAACCACCTTCCGCACAGACCGGAATCACCTTTCGGGCATGCCGGAACCACCTGTCAGATGTGCCAGAAACACGTGCCGGAGACGCCGGAAGCACCTGCCAAGCACGTTGGAACCACCTGCTCAACTCGCCTGAACCACCTGCCGGACATGCCAAAATCACCTGCCGACTATGCCAGAACCACTTGGCGAACACTCCGGAATCACTTGCCGGGCATGCAGGAACCACCTCTCAGACATGCCAGAACCCCGTGCCAATGACCCCAGAAGCACCAGCCGAGCACGCCGGAACCACCTGCTCGACTCGCCAGAACCACCTGCCGATCACGCAAAAATCACCTGCCGGCTACGCCACAACCAGTTGGTGAACACTTTGGAATCACCTGCCACGCTTGCTGGAACCACCTGCCGGTCATGCCAAAATCACCTGCCAACTACGCCAGAACCGCTTGGCGGACACTGCGGAAACACCTGTCGTGCCGGCTGGAACCACATCTCAGACGTGCCAGAAACGTGTTCATGAGATGCTGGAACCACACCCCGAACAGACGGATACCACCTGCCAGAACCGCCTGAACCACCTGCCGAGCACGCCGGAACCACCTGCTCGACTCACCGGTACCACCTCCCTGACACGCCAGAATCACCTGCTGGGTATGCCAGAACCACTTGGCGGACACTCCGGAATCATCTGCCGGACATGCCGGAACCAGCTCTCAGACACACCAGAACCACGTGCCGGAGACGCCGGAAGCACTTGCCGAGCATGCCGGAGCCACCTGCTCGACTCGCCAGAAACACCTGCCGGACACGCCAAAATCACCTGCCGGGTATGCCAGAACCACCTGGCGGACACTACGGAATCACCTGCCGCGCATGCCTGAAGCACGTGCCAGACTCGCCGCAAACACCTACCGGACAGACCGGAACCACCTGCCAAGAACGCCGGAGCCACCTGTTCGACTCGCTGGAACCACCTGCCGGACAGGCCAATATCAACTGCTGGCTATGCCAGAACCACCTTGGGGACAGTCCGGGATCACCTGCCAGCCATGGCGGAACCACCTCTCAGACGTACCAGAACCACCTGCCGGAGAAGCTGGAAACACGTCCTGGACAGACTGGAACCACGTGACGGCCATGCCTGAACCACCTGCCGAGCACGGCGGAACCACCTGCCGGACGCGCCAAAAGCACCTGCGGGCTACGCCAGAACCACTTGGACTACTCTCCGAAATGACCTGCCGGGCATGTTGGAACCACCTCTCAGACGTGCCAGAAGCACTTGGCGAACACTCCGGAATCACCTGCCGTGCATGCCGGAACCACCTCTCAGATATGCCAGAACCACGTGCCAATGACCCCGGAAGCACCTGCCGAGCACGCCGGAACCACCTGCTCGACTCGCCAGAACCACCTGCCGGACACGCAGAAATCACCTGCCGGCTACGCCACAACCAGTTGGGGAACACTTCGGAATCACCTGCCGGGCTTGCTGGAACCACCTGCCGGTCATGCCAAAATCACCTGCCAACTACGCCAGTACCACTTGGCGGACACTGTGGAAACACCTGTCGGGCCGGCCGGAACCACATCTCAGACGTGCCAGAACCATGTGCATGAGATGCTGGAACCACACCCCGAACCGACGGAAAACACCTGCCAGACCCGTCTGAACAACCTGCCGAGCACCTACCTGACATGCCCAAATCACCAGCCGGGTATGCCAGAACCACTTGGCGGACACTCCGGAATCATCTGCCGGACATGCCGGAACCAGCTCTCAGACACACCAGAACCACGTGCCGGAGACGCCGGAAGCACCTGCCGAGCATGCCGGAGCCACCTGCTCGACTCGCCAGAAACACCAGCCGATCATTCAAAAATCACCAGCCGGCTACGCCACAACCATTTGGTGAACACTTTGGAATCACCTGCCAGGCTTGCTGGAACCACCTGCCGGTCATGCCAAAATCACCTGACAACTACGCCAGAACCGCTTGGCGGACACTGCGGAAACACCTGTCGGGCCGGCTGGAACCACATCTCAGACGTGCCAGAAACGTGTTCATGAGATGCTGGAACCACACCCCGAACAGACGGATACCACCTGCCAGAACCGCCTGAACCACCTGCCGAGCACGCCGGAACCACCTGCTCGACTCACCGGTACCACCTCCCTGACACGCCAAAATCACCTGCTGGGTATGCCAGAACCACTTGGCGGACACTCCGGAATCATCTGCCGGACATGCCGGAACCAGCTCTCAGACACACCAGAACCAAGTGCCGGAGACGCCGGAAGCACCTGCCGAGCATGCCGGAGCCACCTGCTCGACTCGCCAGAAACACCTGCCGGACACGCCAAAATCACCTGCCGGGTATGCCAGAAGCACCTGGCGGACACTACGGAATCACCTGCCGCGCATGCCGGAACCACCTCTCAGACGTGCCGGAAGCACGTGCCGGACACGCCGGAAACACCTACCGGACAGACCGGAACCACCTGCCAAGAACGCCGGAGCCACCTGTTCGACTCGCTGGAACCACCTGCCGGACAGGCCAATATCAACTGCTGGCTATTCCAGAACCGCCTGGGGGACAGTCCGGGATCACCTGCCAGCCCTGGCGGAACCACCTCTCAGACGTACCAGAACCACCTGCCGGAGAAGCTGGAAACACGTCCTGGACAGTCTGGAACCACCTGCCGGCCAAGCCTGAACCACCTGCCAAGCACCACGGAACAACCTGCCAGACACGCCAAAATCACCTGCGTGTTATGCCAGAACCACTTGGAGGACTCTCTGGGATGACCTGCCGGGCATGCCGGAACCACCTCTCAGACGTGCCAGAACCATGTGGCGGACAGTCCGGAATCACCTGTTGGGCATGCGCAACCACCTCTGAGACGTACCAGAACCACATGCCGTGCAGGCTGGAACCACCTACCAGACAGACCGGAATCACCTTTCGGGCATGCCGGAACCACCTGTCAGATGTGCCAGAAACACGTGCCGGAGACGCCGGAAGCACCTGCCAAGCACGTTGGAACCACCTGCTCAACTCGCCTGAACCACCTGCCGGACATGCCAAAATCACCTGCCGACTATGCCAGAACCACTTGGCGAACACTCCGGAATCACTTGCCGGGCATGCAGGAACCACCTCTCAGACATGCCAGAACCCCGTGCCAATGACCCCGGAAGCACCAGCCGAGCAGGCCGGAACCACCTGCTCGACTCGCCAGAACCACCTGCCGATCACGCAAAAATCACCTGCCGGCTACGCCACAACCAGTTGGTGAACACTTTGGAATCACCTGCCACGCTTGCTGGAACCACCTGCCGGTCATGCCAAAATCACCTGCCAACTACGCCAGAACCGCTTGGCGGACACTGCGGAAACACCTGTCGGGCCGGCTGGAACCACATCTCAGACGTGCCAGGAACGTGTTCATGAGATGCTGGTACCACACCCCGAACAGACGGATACCACCTGCCAGAACCGCCTGAACCACCTGCCGAGCACGCCGGAACCACCTGCTCGACTCACCGGTACCACCTCCCTGACACGCCAAAATCACCTGCTGGGTATGCCACAACCACTTGGCGGACACTCCGGAATCATCTGCCGGACATGCCGGAACCAGCTCTCAGACACACCAGAACCAAGTGCCGGAGACGCCGGAAGCACCTGCCGAGCATGCCGGAGCCACCTGCTCGACTCGCCAGAAACACCTGCCGGACACGCCAAAATCACCTGCCGGGTATGCCAGAAGCACCTGGCGGACACTACGGAATCACCTGCCGCGCATGCCGGAACCACATCTCAGACGTGCCGGAAGCACGTGCCGGACACGCCGGAAACACCTACTGGACAGACCGGAACCACCTGCCAAGAACGCCGGAGCCACCTGTTCGACTCGCTGGAACCACCTGCCGGACAGGCCAATATCAACTGCTGGCTATGCCAGAACCACCTTGGGGACAGTCCGGGATCACCTGCCAGCCATGGCGGAACCACCTCCCAGACGTACCAGAACCACCTGCCGGAGAAGCTGGAAACACGTCCAGGACAAACTGGAACCACGTGACGGCCATGCCTGAACCACCTGCCGAGCACGGCGGAACCACCTGCCGGACGCGCCAAAATCACCTGCGGGCTACGCCAGAACCACTTGGACGACTCTCCGAAATGACCTGCCGGGCAGGTTGGAACCACCTCTCAGACGTGCCAGAAGCACGTGGCGGACAGTCCGGAATGACCTGTTGGGCATACGCAACCACCTCTGACACGTACCAGAACCACGTGCCGTGCACGCCGGAACCACCTACCGGACAGACCGGAATCAACTTTTGGGCATGCTGGAACCACCAGTCAGATGTGCCAGAAACACGTGCAGGAGACGCCGGAAGCACCTGCCGAGCACGTCGCAACCACCTGCTCAACTCGCCTGAACCACCTGCCGGACACGCCAAAATCACCTGCCCGCTACACCACCACCACTTCGGGGACAAGCCGGAATCACGTGAGGGGCATGCCGGCACAGCCTCTCAGACTGAACCTCGTGCCGGACACCACAGAACCACCTGCCGGACAGACCGGAACCACCTGCCGGACACGCCGGAACCACCGGCTCGACCCGCCGGAACGACCGCTGGACATGCAAAATCACCTGCCGGCTACGCCGGAAACACTTGGCGAACACTCCGGAATCACCTGCCGGGCATGCCGGAACCACCTCTCAGATATGCCAGAACCACGTGCCAATGACCCCGGAAGCACCTGCCGAGCACGCCGGAACCACCTGCTCGACTCGCCAGAACCACCTGCCGGACACGCAAAAATCACCTGCCGGCTATGCCACAACCAGTTGGGGAACACTTCGGAATCACCTGCCGGGCTTGCTGGAACCACCTGCCGGTCATGCCAAAATCACCTGCCAACTACGCCAGTACCACTTGGCGGACACTGTGGAAACACCTGTCGGGCCGGCCGGAACCACATCTCAGACGTGCCAGAACCATGTGCATGAGATGCTGGAACCACACCCCGAACAGACGGAAAACACCTGCCAGACCCGTCTGAACAACCTGCCGAGCACCTACCTGACATGCCCAAATCACCAGCTGGGTATTCCAGAACCACTTGGCGGACACTCCGGAATCATCTGCCGGACATGCCGGTACCAGCTCTCAGACACACCAGAACCACGTGCCGGAGACGCCGGAAGCACCTGCCGAGCATGCCGGAGCCACCTGCTCGACTCGCCAGAAACACCTGCCGCACACGCCAAAATCACCTGCCGGGTATGCCAGAACCACCTGGCGGACACTCCGAAATCACCTGCCGCGCATGCCGGAACCACCTCTCAGACGTGCCGGAAGCACGTGCCGGACACGCCGGAATCACCTACCGGACAGACCGGAACCACCTGTCGAGCACGCCGGAGCCACCTGTTCGACTCGCTGGAACCACCTGCCGGACAGGCCAATGTTAACTGCTGGCTATGCCAGAACCACCTGGGGGATGGTCCGGAATCACCTGCCAGCCATGGCGGAACCACCTCTCAGACGTACCAGAACCACCTGCCGGAGAAGCTGGAAACACGTCCTGGACAGTCTGGAACCACCTGCCGGCCAAGCCTGAACCACCTGCCAAGCACAACGGAACAACCTGCCAGACACGCCAAAATCACCTGCGAGTTATGCCAGAACCACTTGGAGGACTCTCTGGGATGACCTGCCGTGTATGCCGGAAACACCTCTCAGACGTGCCAGAACCATGTGGCGGACAGTCCGGAATCACCTGTTGGGCATGCGCAACCACCTCTGAGACGTACCAGAACCACATGCCGTGCAGGCTGGAACCACCTTCCGCACAGACCGGAATCACCTTTCGGGCATGCCGGAACCACCTGTCAGATGTGCCAGAAACACGTGCCGTAGACGCCGGAAGCACCTGCCAAGCACGTTGGAACCACCTGCTCAACTCGCCTGAACCACCTGCCGGACATGCCAAAATCACCTGCCGACTATGCCAGAACCACTTGGCGAACACTCCGGAATCACTTGCCGGGCATGCAGGAACCACCTCTCAGACATGCCAGAACCCCGTGCCAATGACCCCAGAAGCACCAGCCGAGCACGCCGGAACCACCTGCTCGACTCGCCAGAACCACCTGCCGATCACGCAAAAATCACCTGCCGGCTACGCCACAACCAGTTGGTGAACACTTTGGAATCACCTGCCAGGCTTGCTGGAACCACCTGCCAGTCATGCCAAAATCACCTGCCAACTACGCCAGAACCGCTTGTCGGACAATGCGGAAACACCTGTCGGGCTGGCTGGAACCACATCTCAGATGTGCCAGAAACGTGTTCATGAGATGCTGGAACCATACCCCGAACAGACGGATACCACCTGCCAGAACCGCCTGAACCACCTGCCGAGCACGCCGGAACCACCTGCTCGACTCACCGGTACCACCTCTCTGACACGCCAAAATCACCTGCTGGGTATGCCAGAACCACTTGGCGGACACTCCGGAAGCATCTGCCGGACATGCCGGAACCAGCTCTCAGACACACCAGAACCAAGTGCCGGAGACGCCGGAAGCACCTGCCGAGCATGCCGGAGCCACCTGCTCGACTCTCCAGAAACACCTGCCGGACACGCCAAAATCACCTGCCGGGTATGCCAGAACCACCGGGCGGACACTACGGAATCACCTGCCGCGCATGCCGGAACCACCTCTCAGACGTGCCGGAAGCACGTGCCGGACACGCCGGAAACACCTACCGGACAGACCGGAACCACCTGCCAAGAACGCCGGAGCCACCTGTTCGACTCGCTGGAACCACCTGCCGGACAGGCCAATATCAACTGCTGGCTATGCCAGAGCCGCCTGGGGGACAGTCCGGGATCACCTGCCAGCCATGGCGGAACCACCTCTCAGACGTACCAGAACCACCTGCGGGAGAAGCTGGAAACACGTCCTGGACAGACTGGAACCACGTGACGGCCATGCCTGAACCACCTGCCGAGCACGGCGGAACCACCTGCCGGACACGCCAAAATCACCTGCGGGCTACGCCAGAACGACTTGGACGACTCTCCGAAATGACCTGCCGGGCATGTTGGAACCACCTCTCAGACGTGCCAGAAGCACGTGGCGGACAGTCCGGAATCACCTCTTGGGCATACGCAACCACCTCTGAGACGTATGAGAACCACGTGCCGTGCACGCCGGAACCACCTACCGGACAGACCGGAATCAACTTTTGGGCATGCCGGAACCACCAGTCAGATGTGCCAGAAACACGTGCCGGAGACGCCGGAAGCACCTGCCGAGCACGTCGCAACCACCTGCTCAACTCGCCTGAACCACCTGCCGGACACGCCAAAATCACCTGCCCGCTACACCAGCACCACTTCGGGGACAAGCCGGAATCACGTGAGGGGCATGCCGGCACAGCCTCTCAGACTTAACCTCGTGCCGGACACCACAGAACCACCTGCCGGACAGACCGGAACCACCTGCCGGACACGCCGGAACCACCGGCTCGACCCACCGGAACGACCGCTGGACATGCAAACTCACCTGCCGGCTACGCCGGAAACACTTGGCGAACACTCCCGAATCACCTGCCGGGCATGCCGGAACCACCTCTCAGATATGCCAGAACCACGTGCCAATGACCCCGGAAGCACCTGCCGAGCACGCCGGAACCACCTGCTCGACTCGCCAGAACCACCTGCCGGACACGCAGAAATCACCTGCCGGCTACGCCACAACCAGTTGGGGAACACTTCGGAATCACCTGCCGGGCTTGCTGGAACCACCTGCCGGTCATGCCAAAATCACCTGCCAACTACGCCAGTACCACTTGGCGGACACTGTGGAAACACCTGTCGGGCCGGCCGGAACCACATCTCAGACGTGCCAGAACCATGTGCATGAGATGCTGGAACCACACCCCGAACAGACGGAAAACACCTGCCAGACCCGTCTGAACAACCTGCCGAGCACCTACCTGACATGCCCAAATCACCAGCTGGGTATTCCAGAACCACTTGGCGGACACTCCGGAATCATCTGCCGGACATGCCGGTACCAGCTCTCAGACACACCAGAACCACGTGCCGGAGACGCCGGAAGCACCTGCCGAGCATGCCGGAGCCACCTGCTCGACTCGCCAGAAACACCTGCCGGACACGCCAAAATCACCTGCCGGGTATGCCAGAACCACCTGGCGGACACTCCGAAATCACCTGCCCCGCATGCCGGAACCACCTCTCAGACGTGCCGGAAGCACGTGCCGGACACGCCGGAATCACCTACGGGACAGACCGGAACCACCTGTCGAGCACGCCGGAGCCACCTGTTCGACTCGCTGGAACCACCTGCCGGACAGGCCAATGTTAACTGCTGGCTATGCCAGAACCACCTGGGGGATGGTCCGGAATCACCTGCCAGCCATGGCGGAACCACCTCTCAGACGTACCAGAACCACCTGCCGGAGAAGCTGGAAACACGTCCTGGACAGTCTGGAACCACCTGCCGGCCAAGCCTGAACCACCTGCCAAGCACAACGGAACAACCTGCCAGACACGCCAAAATCACCTGCGAGTTATGCCAGAACCACTTGGAGGACTCTCTGGGATGACCTGCCGTGTATGCCGGAAACACCTCTCAGACGTGCCAGAACCATGTGGCGGACAGTCCGGAATCACCTGTTGGGCATGCGCAACCACCTCTGAGACGTACCAGAACCACATGCCGTGCAGGCTGGAACCACCTTCCGCACAGACCGGAATCACCTTTCGGGCATGCCGGAACCACCTGTCAGATGTGCCAGAAACACGTGCCGGAGACGCCGGAAGCACCTGCCAAGCACGTTGGAACCACCTGCTCAACTCGCCTGAACCACCTGCCGGACATGCCAAAATCACCTGCCGACTATGCCAGAACCACTTGGCGAACACTCCGGAATCACTTGCCGGGCATGCAGGAACCACCTCTCAGACATGCCAGAACCCCGTGCCAATGACCCCAGAAGCACCAGCCGAGCACGCCGGAACCACCTGCTCGACTCGCCAGAACCACCTGCCGATCACGCAAAAATCACCTGCCGGCTACGCCACAACCAGTTGGTGAACACTTTGGAATCACCTGCCACGCTTGCTGGAACCACCTGCCGGTCATGCCAAAATCACCTGCCAACTACGCCAGAACCGCTTGGCGGACACTGCGGAAACACCTGTCGTGCCGGCTGGAACCACATCTCAGACGTGCCAGAAACGTGTTCATGAGATGCTGGAACCACACCCCGAACAGACGGATACCACCTGCCAGAACCGCCTGAACCACCTGCCGAGCACGCCGGAACCACCTGCTCGACTCACCGGTACCACCTCCCTGACACGCCAAAATCACCTGCTGGGTATGCCAGAACCACTTGGCGGACACTCCGGAATCATCTGCCGGACATGCCGGAACCAGCTCTCAGACACACCAGAACCAAGTGCCGGAGACGCCGGAAGCACTTGCCGAGCATGCCGGAGCCACCTGCTCGACTCGCCAGAAACACCTGCCGGACACGCCAAAATCACCTGCCGGGTATGCCAGAACCACCTGGCGGACACTACGGAATCACCTGCCGCGCATGCCTGAAGCACGTGCCAGACTCGCCGCAAACACCTACCGGACAGACCGGAACCACCTGCCAAGAACGCCGGAGCCACCTGTTCGACTCGCTGGAACCACCTGCCGGACAGGCCAATATCAACTGCTGGCTATGCCAGAACCACCTTGGGGACAGTCCGGGATCACCTGCCAGCCATGGCGGAACCACCTCTCAGACGTACCAGAACCACCTGCCGGAGAAGCTGGAAACACGTCCTGGACAGACTGGAACCACGTGACGGCCATGCCTGAACCACCTGCCGAGCACGGCGGAACCACCTGCCGGACGCGCCAAAAGCACCTGCGGGCTACGCCAGAACCACTTGGACTACTCTCCGAAATGACCTGCCGGGCATGTTGGAACCACCTCTCAGACGTGCCAGAAGCACTTGGCGAACACTCCGGAATCACCTGCCGTGCATGCCGGAACCACCTCTCAGATATGCCAGAACCACGTGCCAATGACCCCGGAAGCACCTGCCGAGCACGCCGGAACCACCTGCTCGACTCGCCAGAACCACCTGCCGGACACGCAGAAATCACCTGCCGGCTACGCCACAACCAGTTGGGGAACACTTCGGAATCACCTGCCGGGCTTGCTGGAACCACCTGCCGGTCATGCCAAAATCACCTGCCAACTACGCCAGTACCACTTGGCGGACACTGTGGAAACACCTGTCGGGCCGGCCGGAACCACATCTCAGACGTGCCAGAACCATGTGCATGAGATGCTGGAACCACACCCCGAACAGACGGAAAACACCTGCCAGACCCGTCTGAACAACCTGCCGAGCACCTACCTGACATGCCCAAATCACCAGCTGGGTATTCCAGAACCACTTGGCGGACACTCCGGAATCATCTGCCGGACATGCCGGTACCAGCTCTCAGACACACCAGAACCACGTGCCGGAGACGCCGGAAGCACCTGCCGAGCATGCCGGAGCCACCTGCTCGACTCGCCAGAAACACCTGCCGCACACGCCAAAATCACCTGCCGGGTATGCCAGAACCACCTGGCGGACACTCCGAAATCACCTGCCGCGCATGCCGGAACCACCTCTCAGACGTGCCGGAAGCACGTGCCGGACACGCCGGAATCACCTACGGGACAGACCGGAACCACCTGTCGAGCACGCCGGAGCCACCTGTTCGACTCGCTGGAACCACCTGCCGGACAGGCCAATGTTAACTGCTGGCTATGCCAGAACCACCTGGGGGATGGTCCGGAATCACCTGCCAGCCATGGCGGAACCACCTCTCAGACGTACCAGAACCACCTGCCGGAGAAGCTGGAAACACGTCCTGGACAGTCTGGAACCACCTGCCGGCCAAGCCTGAACCACCTGCCAAGCACAACGGAACAACCTGCCAGACACGCCAAAATCACCTGCGAGTTATGCCAGAACCACTTGGAGGACTCTCTGGGATGACCTGCCGTGTATGCCGGAAACACCTCTCAGACGTGCCAGAACCATGTGGCGGACAGTCCGGAATCACCTGTTGGGCATGCGCAACCACCTCTGAGACGTACCAGAACCACATGCCGTGCAGGCTGGAACCACCTTCCGCACAGACCGGAATCACCTTTCGGGCATGCCGGAACCACCTGTCAGATGTGCCAGAAACACGTGCCGGAGACGCCGGAAGCACCTGCCAAGCACGTTGGAACCACCTGCTCAACTCGCCTGAACCACCTGCCGGACATGCCAAAATCACCTGCCGACTATGCCAGAACCACTTGGCGAACACTCCGGAATCACTTGCCGGGCATGCAGGAACCACCTCTCAGACATGCCAGAACCCCGTGCCAATGACCCCAGAAGCACCAGCCGAGCACGCCGGAACCACCTGCTCGACTCGCCAGAACCACCTGCCGATCACGCAAAAATCACCTGCCGGCTACGCCACAACCAGTTGGTGAACACTTTGGAATCACCTGCCACGCTTGCTGGAACCACCTGCCGGTCATGCCAAAATCACCTGCCAACTACGCCAGAACCGCTTGGCGGACACTGCGGAAACACCTGTCGTGCCGGCTGGAACCACATCTCAGACGTGCCAGAAACGTGTTCATGAGATGCTGGAACCACACCCCGAACAGACGGATACCACCTGCCAGAACCGCCTGAACCACCTGCCGAGCACGCCGGAACCACCTGCTCGACTCACCGGTACCACCTCCCTGACACGCCAGAATCACCTGCTGGGTATGCCAGAACCACTTGGCGGACACTCCGGAATCATCTGCCGGACATGCCGGAACCAGCTCTCAGACACACCAGAACCACGTGCCGGAGACGCCGGAAGCACTTGCCGAGCATGCCGGAGCCACCTGCTCGACTCGCCAGAAACACCTGCCGGACACGCCAAAATCACCTGCCGGGTATGCCAGAACCACCTGGCGGACACTACGGAATCACCTGCCGCGCATGCCTGAAGCACGTGCCAGACTCGCCGCAAACACCTACCGGACAGACCGGAACCACCTGCCAAGAACGCCGGAGCCACCTGTTCGACTCGCTGGAACCACCTGCCGGACAGGCCAATATCAACTGCTGGCTATGCCAGAACCACCTTGGGGACAGTCCGGGATCACCTGCCAGCCATGGCGGAACCACCTCTCAGACGTACCAGAACCACCTGCCGGAGAAGCTGGAAACACGTCCTGGACAGACTGGAACCACGTGACGGCCATGCCTGAACCACCTGCCGAGCACGGCGGAACCACCTGCCGGACGCGCCAAAAGCACCTGCGGGCTACGCCAGAACCACTTGGACTACTCTCCGAAATGACCTGCCGGGCATGTTGGAACCACCTCTCAGACGTGCCAGAAGCACTTGGCGAACACTCCGGAATCACCTGCCGTGCATGCCGGAACCACCTCTCAGATATGCCAGAACCACGTGCCAATGACCCCGGAAGCACCTGCCGAGCACGCCGGAACCACCTGCTCGACTCGCCAGAACCACCTGCCGGACACGCAGAAATCACCTGCCGGCTACGCCACAACCAGTTGGGGAACACTTCGGAATCACCTGCCGGGCTTGCTGGAACCACCTGCCGGTCATGCCAAAATCACCTGCCAACTACGCCAGTACCACTTGGCGGACACTGTGGAAACACCTGTCGGGCCGGCCGGAACCACATCTCAGACGTGCCAGAACCATGTGCATGAGATGCTGGAACCACACCCCGAACCGACGGAAAACACCTGCCAGACCCGTCTGAACAACCTGCCGAGCACCTACCTGACATGCCCAAATCACCAGCCGGGTATGCCAGAACCACTTGGCGGACACTCCGGAATCATCTGCCGGACATGCCGGAACCAGCTCTCAGACACACCAGAACCACGTGCCGGAGACGCCGGAAGCACCTGCCGAGCATGCCGGAGCCACCTGCTCGACTCGCCAGAAACACCAGCCGATCATTCAAAAATCACCAGCCGGCTACGCCACAACCATTTGGTGAACACTTTGGAATCACCTGCCAGGCTTGCTGGAACCACCTGCCGGTCATGCCAAAATCACCTGACAACTACGCCAGAACCGCTTGGCGGACACTGCGGAAACACCTGTCGGGCCGGCTGGAACCACATCTCAGACGTGCCAGAAACGTGTTCATGAGATGCTGGAACCACACCCCGAACAGACGGATACCACCTGCCAGAACCGCCTGAACCACCTGCCGAGCACGCCGGAACCACCTGCTCGACTCACCGGTACCACCTCCCTGACACGCCAAAATCACCTGCTGGGTATGCCAGAACCACTTGGCGGACACTCCGGAATCATCTGCCGGACATGCCGGAACCAGCTCTCAGACACACCAGAACCAAGTGCCGGAGACGCCGGAAGCACCTGCCGAGCATGCCGGAGCCACCTGCTCGACTCGCCAGAAACACCTGCCGGACACGCCAAAATCACCTGCCGGGTATGCCAGAAGCACCTGGCGGACACTACGGAATCACCTGCCGCGCATGCCGGAACCACCTCTCAGACGTGCCGGAAGCACGTGCCGGACACGCCGGAAACACCTACCGGACAGACCGGAACCACCTGCCAAGAACGCCGGAGCCACCTGTTCGACTCGCTGGAACCACCTGCCGGACAGGCCAATATCAACTGCTGGCTATTCCAGAACCGCCTGGGGGACAGTCCGGGATCACCTGCCAGCCCTGGCGGAACCACCTCTCAGACGTACCAGAACCACCTGCCGGAGAAGCTGGAAACACGTCCTGGACAGTCTGGAACCACCTGCCGGCCAAGCCTGAACCACCTGCCAAGCACCACGGAACAACCTGCCAGACACGCCAAAATCACCTGCGTGTTATGCCAGAACCACTTGGAGGACTCTCTGGGATGACCTGCCGGGCATGCCGGAACCACCTCTCAGACGTGCCAGAACCATGTGGCGGACAGTCCGGAATCACCTGTTGGGCATGCGCAACCACCTCTGAGACGTACCAGAACCACATGCCGTGCAGGCTGGAACCACCTACCGGACAGACCGGAATCACCTTTCGGGCATGCCGGAACCACCTGTCAGATGTGCCAGAAACACGTGCCGGAGACGCCGGAAGCACCTGCCAAGCACGTTGGAACCACCTGCTCAACTCGCCTGAACCACCTGCCGGACATGCCAAAATCACCTGCCGACTATGCCAGAACCACTTGGCGAACACTCCGGAATCACTTGCCGGGCATGCAGGAACCACCTCTCAGACATGCCAGAACCCCGTGCCAATGACCCCGGAAGCACCAGCCGAGCACGCCGGAACCACCTGCTCGACTCGCCAGAACCACCTGCCGATCACGCAAAAATCACCTGCCGGCTACGCCACAACCAGTTGGTGAACACTTTGGAATCACCTGCCACGCTTGCTGGAACCACCTGCCGGTCATGCCAAAATCACCTGCCAACTACGCCAGAACCGCTTGGCGGACACTGCGGAAACACCTGTCGGGCCGGCTGGAACCACATCTCAGACGTGCCAGGAACGTGTTCATGAGATGCTGGTACCACACCCCGAACAGACGGATACCACCTGCCAGAACCACCTGAACCACCTGCCGAGCACGCCGGAACCACCTGCTTGACTCACCGGTACCACCTACCTGACACGCCAAAATCACCTGCTGGGTATGCCACAACCACTTGGCGGACACTCCGGAATCATCTGCCGGACATGCCGGAACCAGCTCTCAGACACACCAGAACCAAGTGCCGGAGACGCCGGAAGCACCTGCCGAGCATGCCGGAGCCACCTGCTCGACTCGCCAGAAACACCTGCCGGACACGCCAAAATCACCTGCCGGGTATGCCAGAAGCACCTGGCGGTCACTACGGAATCACCTGCCGTGCATGCCGGAACCACATCTCAGACGTGCCGGAAGCACGTGCCGGACACGCCGGAAACACCTACTGGACAGACCGGAACCACCTGCCAAGAACGCCGGAGCCACCTGTTCGACTCGCTGGAACCACCTGCCGGACAGGCCAATATCAACTGCTGGCTATGCCAGAACCACCTTGGGGACAGTCCGGGATCACCTGCCAGCCATGGCGGAACCACCTCCCAGACGTACCAGAACCACCTGCCGGAGAAGCTGGAAACACGTCCAGGACAAACTGGAACCACGTGACGGCCATGCCTGAACCACCTGCCGAGCACGGCGGAACCACCTGCCGGACGCGCCAAAATCACCTGCGGGCTACGCCAGAACCACTTGGACGACTCTCCGAAATGACCTGCCGGGCAGGTTGGAACCACCTCTCAGACGTGCCAGAAGCACGTGGCGGACAGTCCGGAATCACCTGTTGGGCATACGCAACCACCTCTGACACGTACCAGAACCACGTGCCGTGCACGCCGGAACCACCTACCGGACAGACCGGAATCAACTTTTGGGCATGCTGGAACCACCAGTCAGATGTGCCAGAAACACGTGCAGGAGACGCCGGAAGCACCTGCCGAGCACGTCGCAACCACCTGCTCAACTCGCCTGAACCACCTGCCGGACACGCCAAAATCACCTGCCCGCTACACCACCACCACTTCGGGGACAAGCCGGAATCACGTGAGGGGCATGCCGGCACAGCCTCTCAGACTGAACCTCGTGCCGGACACCACAGAACCACCTGCCGGACAGACCGGAACCACCTGCCGGACACGCCGGAACCACCGGCTCGACCCGCCGGAACGACCGCTGGACATGCAAAATCACCTGCCGGCTACGCCGGAAACACTTGGCGAACACTCCGGAATCACCTGCCGGGCATGCCGGAACCACCTCTCAGATATGCCAGAACCACGTGCCAATGACCCCGGAAGCACCTGCCGAGCACGCCGGAACCACCTGCTCGACTCGCCAGAACCACCTGCCGGACACGCAAAAATCACCTGCCGGCTATGCCACAACCAGTTGGGGAACACTTCGGAATCACCTGCCGGGCTTGCTGGAACCACCTGCCGGTCATGCCAAAATCACCTGCCAACTACGCCAGTACCACTTGGCGGACACTGTGGAAACACCTGTCGGGCCGGCCGGAACCACATCTCAGACGTGCCAGAACCATGTGCATGAGATGCTGGAACCACACCCCGAACAGACGGAAAACACCTGCCAGACCCGTCTGAACAACCTGCCGAGCACCTACCTGACATGCCCAAATCACCAGCTGGGTATTCCAGAACCACTTGGCGGACACTCCGGAATCATCTGCCGGACATGCCGGTACCAGCTCTCAGACACACCAGAACCACGTGCCGGAGACGCCGGAAGCACCTGCCGAGCATGCCGGAGCCACCTGCTCGACTCGCCAGAAACACCTGCCGCACACGCCAAAATCACCTGCCGGGTATGCCAGAACCACCTGGCGGACACTCCGAAATCACCTGCCGCGCATGCCGGAACCACCTCTCAGACGTGCCGGAAGCACGTGCCGGACACGCCGGAATCACCTACCGGACAGACCGGAACCACCTGTCGAGCACGCCGGAGCCACCTGTTCGACTCGCTGGAACCACCTGCCGGACAGGCCAATGTTAACTGCTGGCTATGCCAGAACCACCTGGGGGATGGTCCGGAATCACCTGCCAGCCATGGCGGAACCACCTCTCAGACGTACCAGAACCACCTGCCGGAGAAGCTGGAAACACGTCCTGGACAGTCTGGAACCACCTGCCGGCCAAGCCTGAACCACCTGCCAAGCACAACGGAACAACCTGCCAGACACGCCAAAATCACCTGCGAGTTATGCCAGAACCACTTGGAGGACTCTCTGGGATGACCTGCCGTGTATGCCGGAAACACCTCTCAGACGTGCCAGAACCATGTGGCGGACAGTCCGGAATCACCTGTTGGGCATGCGCAACCACCTCTGAGACGTACCAGAACCACATGCCGTGCAGGCTGGAACCACCTTCCGCACAGACCGGAATCACCTTTCGGGCATGCCGGAACCACCTGTCAGATGTGCCAGAAACACGTGCCGTAGACGCCGGAAGCACCTGCCAAGCACGTTGGAACCACCTGCTCAACTCGCCTGAACCACCTGCCGGACATGCCAAAATCACCTGCCGACTATGCCAGAACCACTTGGCGAACACTCCGGAATCACTTGCCGGGCATGCAGGAACCACCTCTCAGACATGCCAGAACCCCGTGCCAATGACCCCAGAAGCACCAGCCGAGCACGCCGGAACCACCTGCTCGACTCGCCAGAACCACCTGCCGATCACGCAAAAATCACCTGCCGGCTACGCCACAACCAGTTGGTGAACACTTTGGAATCACCTGCCAGGCTTGCTGGAACCACCTGCCAGTCATGCCAAAATCACCTGCCAACTACGCCAGAACCGCTTGTCGGACAATGCGGAAACACCTGTCGGGCTGGCTGGAACCACATCTCAGACGTGCCAGAAACGTGTTCATGAGATGCTGGAACCACACCCCGAACAGACGGATACCACCTGCCAGAACCGCCTGAACCACCTGCCGAGCACGCCGGAACCACCTGCTCGACTCACCGGTACCACCTCTCTGACACGCCAAAATCACCTGCTGGGTATGCCAGAACCACTTGGCGGACACTCCGGAAGCATCTGCCGGACATGCCGGAACCAGCTCTCAGACACACCAGAACCAAGTGCCGGAGACGCCGGAAGCACCTGCCGAGCATGCCGGAGCCACCTGCTCGACTCGCCAGAAACACCTGCCGGACACGCCAAAATCACCTGCCGGGTATGCCAGAAGCACCTGGCGGTCACTACGGAATCACCTGCCGCGCATGCCGGAACCACATCTCAGACGTGCCGGAAGCACGTGCCGGACACGCCGGAAACACCTACTGGACAGACCGGAACCACCTGCCAAGAACGCCGGAGCCACCTGTTCGACTCGCTGGAACCACCTGCCGGACAGGCCAATATCAACTGCTGGCTATGCCAGAACCACCTTGGGGACAGTCCGGGATCACCTGCCAGCCATGGCGGAACCACCTCCCAGACGTACCAGAACCACCTGCCGGAGAAGCTGGAAACACGTCCAGGACAAACTGGAACCACGTGACGGCCATGCCTGAACCACCTGCCGAGCACGGCGGAACCACCTGCCGGACGCGCCAAAATCACCTGCGGGCTACGCCAGAACCACTTGGACGACTCTCCGAAATGACCTGCCGGGCAGGTTGGAACCACCTCTCAGACGTGCCAGAAGCACGTGGCGGACAGTCCGGAATCACCTGTTGGGCATACGCAACCACCTCTGACACGTACCAGAACCACGTGCCGTGCACGCCGGAACCACCTACCGGACAGACCGGAATCAACTTTTGGGCATGCTGGAACCACCAGTCAGATGTGCCAGAAACACGTGCAGGAGACGCCGGAAGCACCTGCCGAGCACGTCGCAACCACCTGCTCAACTCGCCTGAACCACCTGCCGGACACGCCAAAATCACCTGCCCGCTACACCACCACCACTTCGGGGACAAGCCGGAATCACGTGAGGGGCATGCCGGCACAGCCTCTCAGACTGAACCTCGTGCCGGACACCACAGAACCACCTGCCGGACAGACCGGAACCACCTGCCGGACACGCCGGAACCACCGGCTCGACCCGCCGGAACGACCGCTGGACATGCAAAATCACCTGCCGGCTACGCCGGAAACACTTGGCGAACACTCCGTAATCACCTGCCGGGCATGCCGGAACCACCTCTCAGATATGCCAGAACCACGTGCCAATGACCCCGGAAGCACCTGCCGAGCACGCCGGAACCACCTGCTCGACTCGCCAGAACCACCTGCCGGACACGCAAAAATCACCTGCCGGCTATGCCACAACCAGTTGGGGAACACTTCGGAATCACCTGCCGGGCTTGCTGGAACCACCTGCCGGTCATGCCAAAATCACCTGCCAACTACGCCAGTACCACTTGGCGGACACTGTGGAAACACCTGTCGGGCCGGCCGGAACCACATCTCAGACGTGCCAGAACCATGTGCATGAGATGCTGGAACCACACCCCGAACAGACGGAAAACACCTGCCAGACCCGTCTGAACAACCTGCCGAGCACCTACCTGACATGCCCAAATCACCAGCTGGGTATTCCAGAACCACTTGGCGGACACTCCGGAATCATCTGCCGGACATGCCGGTACCAGCTCTCAGACACACCAGAACCACGTGCCGGAGACGCCGGAAGCACCTGCCGAGCATGCCGGAGCCACCTGCTCGACTCGCCAGAAACACCTGCCGCACACGCCAAAATCACCTGCCGGGTATGCCAGAACCACCTGGCGGACACTCCGAAATCACCTGCCGCGCATGCCGGAACCACCTCTCAGACGTGCCGGAAGCACGTGCCGGACACGCCGGAATCACCTACCGGACAGACCGGAACCACCTGTCGAGCACGCCGGAGCCACCTGTTCGACTCGCTGGAACCACCTGCCGGACAGGCCAATGTTAACTGCTGGCTATGCCAGAACCACCTGGGGGATGGTCCGGAATCACCTGCCAGCCATGGCGGAACCACCTCTCAGACGTACCAGAACCACCTGCCGGAGAAGCTGGAAACACGTCCTGGACAGTCTGGAACCACCTGCCGGCCAAGCCTGAACCACCTGCCAAGCACAACGGAACAACCTGCCAGACACGCCAAAATCACCTGCGAGTTATGCCAGAACCACTTGGCGGACTCTCTGGGATGACCTGCCGTGTATGCCGGAAACACCTCTCAGACGTGCCAGAACCATGTGGCGGACAGTCCGGAATCACCTGTTGGGCATGCGCAACCACCTCTGAGACGTACCAGAACCACATGCCGTGCAGGCTGGAACCACCTTCCGCACAGACCGGAATCACCTTTCGGGCATGCCGGAACCACCTGTCAGATGTGCCAGAAACACGTGCCGTAGACGCCGGAAGCACCTGCCAAGCACGTTGGAACCACCTGCTCAACTCGCCTGAACCACCTGCCGGACATGCCAAAATCACCTGCCGACTATGCCAGAACCACTTGGCGAACACTCCGGAATCACTTGCCGGGCATGCAGGAACCACCTCTCAGACATGCCAGAACCCCGTGCCAATGACCCCAGAAGCACCAGCCGAGCACGCCGGAACCACCTGCTCGACTCGCCAGAACCACCTGCCGATCACGCAAAAATCACCTGCCGGCTACGCCACAACCAGTTGGTGAACACTTTGGAATCACCTGCCAGGCTTGCTGGAACCACCTGCCAGTCATGCCAAAATCACCTGCCAACTACGCCAGAACCGCTTGTCGGACAATGCGGAAACACCTGTCGGGCTGGCTGGAACCACATCTCAGACGTGCCAGAAACGTGTTCATGAGATGCTGGAACCACACCCCGAACAGACGGATACCACCTGCCAGAACCGCCTGAACCACCTGCCGAGCACGCCGGAACCACCTGCTCGACTCACCGGTACCACCTCTCTGACACGCCAAAATCACCTGCTGGGTATGCCAGAACCACTTGGCGGACACTCCGGAAGCATCTGCCGGACATGCCGGAACCAGCTCTCAGACACACCAGAACCAAGTGCCGGAGACGCCGGAAGCACCTGCCGAGCATGCCGGAGCCACCTGCTCGACTCTCCAGAAACACCTGCCGGACACGCCAAAATCACCTGCCGGGTATGCCAGAACCACCGGGCGGACACTACGGAATCACCTGCCGCGCATGCCGGAACCACCTCTCAGACGTGCCGGAAGCACGTGCCGGACACGCCGGAAACACCTACCGGACAGACCGGAACCACCTGCCAAGAACGCCGGAGCCACCTGTTCGACTCGCTGGAACCACCTGCCGGACAGGCCAATATCAACTGCTGGCTATGCCAGAGCCGCCTGGGGGACAGTCCGGGATCACCTGCCAGCCATGGCGGAACCACCTCTCAGACGTACCAGAACCACCTGCGGGAGAAGCTGGAAACACGTCCTGGACAGACTGGAACCACGTGACGGCCATGCCTGAACCACCTGCCGAGCACGGCGGAACCACCTGCCGGACACGCCAAAATCACCTGCGGGCTACGCCAGAACCACTTGGACGACTCTCCGAAATGACCTGCCGGGCATGTTGGAACCACCTCTCAGACGTGCCAGAAGCACGTGGCGGACAGTCCGGAATCACCTCTTGGGCATACGCAACCACCTCTGAGACGTATGAGAACCACGTGCCGTGCACGCCGGAACCACCTACCGGACAGACCGGAATCAACTTTTGGGCATGCCGGAACCACCAGTCAGATGTGCCAGAAACACGTGCCGGAGACGCCGGAAGCACCTGCCGAGCACGTCGCAACCACCTGCTCAACTCGCCTGAACCACCTGCCGGACACGCCAAAATCACCTGCCCGCTACACCAGCACCACTTCGGGGACAAGCCGGAATCACGTGAGGGGCATGCCGGCACAGCCTCTCAGACTTAACCTCGTGCCGGACACCACAGAACCACCTGCCGGACAGACCGGAACCACCTGCCGGACACGCCGGAACCACCGGCTCGACCCACCGGAACGACCGCTGGACATGCAAACTCACCTGCCGGCTACGCCGGAAACACTTGGCGAACACTCCGGAATCACCTGCCGGGCATGCCGGAACCACCTCTCAGATATGCCAGAACCACGTGCCAATGACCCCGGAAGCACCTGCCGAGCACGCCGGAACCACCTGCTCGACTCGCCAGAACCACCTGCCGGACACGCAGAAATCACCTGCCGGCTACGCCACAACCAGTTGGGGAACACTTCGGAATCACCTGCCGGGCTTGCTGGAACCACCTGCCGGTCATGCCAAAATCACCTGCCAACTACGCCAGTACCACTTGGCGGACACTGTGGAAACACCTGTCGGGCCGGCCGGAACCACATCTCAGACGTGCCAGAACCATGTGCATGAGATGCTGGAACCACACCCCGAACAGACGGAAAACACCTGCCAGACCCGTCTGAACAACCTGCCGAGCACCTACCTGACATGCCCAAATCACCAGCTGGGTATTCCAGAACCACTTGGCGGACACTCCGGAATCATCTGCCGGACATGCCGGTACCAGCTCTCAGACACACCAGAACCACGTGCCGGAGACGCCGGAAGCACCTGCCGAGCATGCCGGAGCCACCTGCTCGACTCGCCAGAAACACCTGCCGGACACGCCAAAATCACCTGCCGGGTATGCCAGAACCACCTGGCGGACACTCCGAAATCACCTGCCGCGCATGCCGGAACCACCTCTCAGACGTGCCGGAAGCACGTGCCGGACACGCCGGAATCACCTACGGGACAGACCGGAACCACCTGTCGAGCACGCCGGAGCCACCTGTTCGACTCGCTGGAACCACCTGCCGGACAGGCCAATGTTAACTGCTGGCTATGCCAGAACCACCTGGGGGATGGTCCGGAATCACCTGCCAGCCATGGCGGAACCACCTCTCAGACGTACCAGAACCACCTGCCGGAGAAGCTGGAAACACGTCCTGGACAGTCTGGAACCACCTGCCGGCCAAGCCTGAACCACCTGCCAAGCACAACGGAACAACCTGCCAGACACGCCAAAATCACCTGCGAGTTATGCCAGAACCACTTGGAGGACTCTCTGGGATGACCTGCCGTGTATGCCGGAAACACCTCTCAGACGTGCCAGAACCATGTGGCGGACAGTCCGGAATCACCTGTTGGGCATGCGCAACCACCTCTGAGACGTACCAGAACCACATGCCGTGCAGGCTGGAACCACCTTCCGCACAGACCGGAATCACCTTTCGGGCATGCCGGAACCACCTGTCAGATGTGCCAGAAACACGTGCCGGAGACGCCGGAAGCACCTGCCAAGCACGTTGGAACCACCTGCTCAACTCGCCTGAACCACCTGCCGGACATGCCAAAATCACCTGCCGACTATGCCAGAACCACTTGGCGAACACTCCGGAATCACTTGCCGGGCATGCAGGAACCACCTCTCAGACATGCCAGAACCCCGTGCCAATGACCCCAGAAGCACCAGCCGAGCACGCCGGAACCACCTGCTCGACTCGCCAGAACCACCTGCCGATCACGCAAAAATCACCTGCCGGCTACGCCACAACCAGTTGGTGAACACTTTGGAATCACCTGCCACGCTTGCTGGAACCACCTGCCGGTCATGCCAAAATCACCTGCCAACTACGCCAGAACCGCTTGGCGGACACTGCGGAAACACCTGTCGTGCCGGCTGGAACCACATCTCAGACGTGCCAGAAACGTGTTCATGAGATGCTGGAACCACACCCCGAACAGACGGATACCACCTGCCAGAACCGCCTGAACCACCTGCCGAGCACGCCGGAACCACCTGCTCGACTCACCGGTACCACCTCCCTGACACGCCAGAATCACCTGCTGGGTATGCCAGAACCACTTGGCGGACACTCCGGAATCATCTGCCGGACATGCCGGAACCAGCTCTCAGACACACCAGAACCAAGTGCCGGAGACGCCGGAAGCACTTGCCGAGCATGCCGGAGCCACCTGCTCGACTCGCCAGAAACACCTGCCGGACACGCCAAAATCACCTGCCGGGTATGCCAGAACCACCTGGCGGACACTACGGAATCACCTGCCGCGCATGCCTGAAGCACGTGCCAGACTCGCCGCAAACACCTACCGGACAGACCGGAACCACCTGCCAAGAACGCCGGAGCCACCTGTTCGACTCGCTGGAACCACCTGCCGGACAGGCCAATATCAACTGCTGGCTATGCCAGAACCACCTTGGGGACAGTCCGGGATCACCTGCCAGCCATGGCGGAACCACCTCTCAGACGTACCAGAACCACCTGCCGGAGAAGCTGGAAACACGTCCTGGACAGACTGGAACCACGTGACGGCCATGCCTGAACCACCTGCCGAGCACGGCGGAACCACCTGCCGGACGCGCCAAAAGCACCTGCGGGCTACGCCAGAACCACTTGGACTACTCTCCGAAATGACCTGCCGGGCATGTTGGAACCACCTCTCAGACGTGCCAGAAGCACTTGGCGAACACTCCGGAATCACCTGCCGTGCATGCCGGAACCACCTCTCAGATATGCCAGAACCACGTGCCAATGACCCCGGAAGCACCTGCCGAGCACGCCGGAACCACCTGCTCGACTCGCCAGAACCACCTGCCGGACACGCAGAAATCACCTGCCGGCTACGCCACAACCAGTTGGGGAACACTTCGGAATCACCTGCCGGGCTTGCTGGAACCACCTGCCGGTCATGCCAAAATCACCTGCCAACTACGCCAGTACCACTTGGCGGACACTGTGGAAACACCTGTCGGGCCGGCCGGAACCACATCTCAGACGTGCCAGAACCATGTGCATGAGATGCTGGAACCACACCCCGAACCGACGGAAAACACCTGCCAGACCCGTCTGAACAACCTGCCGAGCACCTACCTGACATGCCCAAATCACCAGCCGGGTATGCCAGAACCACTTGGCGGACACTCCGGAATCATCTGCCGGACATGCCGGAACCAGCTCTCAGACACACCAGAACCACGTGCCGGAGACGCCGGAAGCACCTGCCGAGCATGCCGGAGCCACCTGCTCGACTCGCCAGAAACACCAGCCGATCATTCAAAAATCACCAGCCGGCTACGCCACAACCATTTGGTGAACACTTTGGAATCACCTGCCACGCTTGCTGGAACCACCTGCCGGTCATGCCAAAATCACCTGACAACTACGCCAGAACCGCTTGGCGGACACTGCGGAAACACCTGTCGGGCCGGCTGGAACCACATCTCAGACGTGCCAGAAACGTGTTCATGAGATGCTGGAACCACACCCCGAACAGACGGATACCACCTGCCAGAACCGCCTGAACCACCTGCCGAGCACGCCGGAACCACCTGCTCGACTCACCGGTACCACCTCCCTGACACGCCAAAATCACCTGCTGGGTATGCCACAACCACTTGGCGGACACTCCGGAATCATCTGCCGGACATGCCGGAACCAGCTCTCAGACACACCAGAACCAAGTGCCGGAGACGCCGGAAGCACCTGCCGAGCATGCCGGAGCCACCTGCTCGACTCTCCAGAAACACCTGCCGGACACGCCAAAATCACCTGCCGGGTATGCCAGAACCACCGGGCGGACACTACGGAATCACCTGCCGCGCATGCCGGAACCACCTCTCAGACGTGCCGGAAGCACGTGCCGGACACGCCGGAAACACCTACCGGACAGACCGGAACCACCTGCCAAGAACGCCGGAGCCACCTGTTCGACTCGCTGGAACCACCTGCCGGACAGGCCAATATCAACTGCTGGCTATGCCAGAGCCGCCTGGGGGACAGTCCGGGATCACCTGCCAGCCATGGCGGAACCACCTCTCAGACGTACCAGAACCACCTGCGGGAGAAGCTGGAAACACGTCCTGGACAGACTGGAACCACGTGACGGCCATGCCTGAACCACCTGCCGAGCACGGCGGAACCACCTGCCGGACACGCCAAAATCACCTGCGGGCTACGCCAGAACGACTTGGACGACTCTCCGAAATGACCTGCCGGGCATGTTGGAACCACCTCTCAGACGTGCCAGAAGCACGTGGCGGACAGTCCGGAATCACCTCTTGGGCATACGCAACCACCTCTGAGACGTATGAGAACCACGTGCCGTGCACGCCGGAACCACCTACCGGACAGACCGGAATCAACTTTTGGGCATGCCGGAACCACCAGTCAGATGTGCCAGAAACACGTGCCGGAGACGCCGGAAGCACCTGCCGAGCACGTCGCAACCACCTGCTCAACTCGCCTGAACCACCTGCCGGACACGCCAAAATCACCTGCCCGCTACACCAGCACCACTTCGGGGACAAGCCGGAATCACGTGAGGGGCATGCCGGCACAGCCTCTCAGAATTAACCTCGTGCCGGACACCACAGAACCACCTGCCGGACAGACCGGAACCACCTGCCGGACACGCCGGAACCACCGGCTCGACCCACCGGAACGACCGCTGGACATGCAAACTCACCTGCCGGCTACGCCGGAAACACTTGGCGAACACTCCCGAATCACCTGCCGGGCATGCCGGAACCACCTCTCAGATATGCCAGAACCACGTGCCAATGACCCCGGAAGCACCTGCCGAGCACGCCGGAACCACCTGCTCGACTCGCCAGAACCACCTGCCGGACACGCAAAAATCACCTGCCGGCTATGCCACAACCAGTTGGGGAACACTTCGGAATCACCTGCCGGGCTTGCTGGAACCACCTGCCGGTCATGCCAAAATCACCTGCCAACTACGCCAGTACCACTTGGCGGACACTGTGGAAACACCTGTCGGGCCGGCCGGAACCACATCTCAGACGTGCCAGAAACATGTGCATGAGATGCTGGAACCACACCCCGAACAGACGGAAAACACCTGCCAGACCCGTCTGAACAACCTGCCGAGCACCTACCTGACATGCCCAAATCACCAGCTGGGTATTCCAGAACCACTTGGCGGACACTCCGGAATCATCTGCCGGACATGCCGGTACCAGCTCTCAGACACACCAGAACCACGTGCCGGAGACGCCGGAAGCACCTGCCGAGCATGCCGGAGCCACCTGCTCGACTCGCCAGAAACACCTGCCGGACACGCCAAAATCACCTGCCGGGTATGCCAGAACCACCTGGCGGACACTCCGAAATCACCTGCCGCGCATGCCGGAACCACCTCTCAGACGTGCCGGAAGCACGTGCCGGACACGCCGGAATCACCTACGGGACAGACCGGAACCACCTGTCGAGCACGCCGGAGCCACCTGTTCGACTCGCTGGAACCACCTGCCGGACAGGCCAATGTTAACTGCTGGCTATGCCAGAACCACCTGGGGGATGGTCCGGAATCACCTGCCAGCCATGGCGGAACCACCTCTCAGACGTACCAGAACCACCTGCCGGAGAAGCTGGAAACACGTCCTGGACAGTCTGGAACCACCTGCCGGCCAAGCCTGAACCACCTGCCAAGCACAACGGAACAACCTGCCAGACACGCCAAAATCACCTGCGAGTTATGCCAGAACCACTTGGAGGACTCTCTGGGATGACCTGCCGTGTATGCCGGAAACACCTCTCAGACGTGCCAGAACCATGTGGCGGACAGTCCGGAATCACCTGTTGGGCATGCGCAACCACCTCTGAGACGTACCAGAACCACATGCCGTGCAGGCTGGAACCACCTTCCGCACAGACCGGAATCACCTTTCGGGCATGCCGGAACCACCTGTCAGATGTGCCAGAAACACGTGCCGGAGACGCCGGAAGCACCTGCCAAGCACGTTGGAACCACCTGCTCAACTCGCCTGAACCACCTGCCGGACATGCCAAAATCACCTGCCGACTATGCCAGAACCACTTGGCGAACACTCCGGAATCACTTGCCGGGCATGCAGGAACCACCTCTCAGACATGCCAGAACCCCGTGCCAATGACCCCAGAAGCACCAGCCGAGCACGCCGGAACCACCTGCTCGACTCGCCAGAACCACCTGCCGATCACGCAAAAATCACCTGCCGGCTACGCCACAACCAGTTGGTGAACACTTTGGAATCACCTGCCACGCTTGCTGGAACCACCTGCCGGTCATGCCAAAATCACCTGCCAACTACGCCAGAACCGCTTGGCGGACACTGCGGAAACACCTGTCGTGCCGGCTGGAACCACATCTCAGACGTGCCAGAAACGTGTTCATGAGATGCTGGAACCACACCCCGAACAGACGGATACCACCTGCCAGAACCGCCTGAACCACCTGCCGAGCACGCCGGAACCACCTGCTCGACTCACCGGTACCACCTCCCTGACACGCCAGAATCACCTGCTGGGTATGCCAGAACCACTTGGCGGACACTCCGGAATCATCTGCCGGACATGCCGGAACCAGCTCTCAGACACACCAGAACCACGTGCCGGAGACGCCGGAAGCACTTGCCGAGCATGCCGGAGCCACCTGCTCGACTCGCCAGAAACACCTGCCGGACACGCCAAAATCACCTGCCGGGTATGCCAGAACCACCTGGCGGACACTACGGAATCACCTGCCGCGCATGCCTGAAGCACGTGCCAGACTCGCCGCAAACACCTACCGGACAGACCGGAACCACCTGCCAAGAACGCCGGAGCCACCTGTTCGACTCGCTGGAACCACCTGCCGGACAGGCCAATATCAACTGCTGGCTATGCCAGAACCACCTTGGGGACAGTCCGGGATCACCTGCCAGCCATGGCGGAACCACCTCTCAGACGTACCAGAACCACCTGCCGGAGAAGCTGGAAACACGTCCTGGACAGACTGGAACCACGTGACGGCCATGCCTGAACCACCTGCCGAGCACGGCGGAACCACCTGCCGGACGCGCCAAAAGCACCTGCGGGCTACGCCAGAACCACTTGGACTACTCTCCGAAATGACCTGCCGGGCATGTTGGAACCACCTCTCAGACGTGCCAGAAGCACTTGGCGAACACTCCGGAATCACCTGCCGTGCATGCCGGAACCACCTCTCAGATATGCCAGAACCACGTGCCAATGACCCCGGAAGCACCTGCCGAGCACGCCGGAACCACCTGCTCGACTCGCCAGAACCACCTGCCGGACACGCAGAAATCACCTGCCGGCTACGCCACAACCAGTTGGGGAACACTTCGGAATCACCTGCCGGGCTTGCTGGAACCACCTGCCGGTCATGCCAAAATCACCTGCCAACTACGCCAGTACCACTTGGCGGACACTGTGGAAACACCTGTCGGGCCGGCCGGAACCACATCTCAGACGTGCCAGAACCATGTGCATGAGATGCTGGAACCACACCCCGAACCGACGGAAAACACCTGCCAGACCCGTCTGAACAACCTGCCGAGCACCTACCTGACATGCCCAAATCACCAGCCGGGTATGCCAGAACCACTTGGCGGACACTCCGGAATCATCTGCCGGACATGCCGGAACCAGCTCTCAGACACACCAGAACCACGTGCCGGAGACGCCGGAAGCACCTGCCGAGCATGCCGGAGCCACCTGCTCGACTCGCCAGAAACACCAGCCGATCATTCAAAAATCACCAGCCGGCTACGCCACAACCATTTGGTGAACACTTTGGAATCACCTGCCAGGCTTGCTGGAACCACCTGCCGGTCATGCCAAAATCACCTGACAACTACGCCAGAACCGCTTGGCGGACACTGCGGAAACACCTGTCGGGCCGGCTGGAACCACATCTCAGACGTGCCAGAAACGTGTTCATGAGATGCTGGAACCACACCCCGAACAGACGGATACCACCTGCCAGAACCGCCTGAACCACCTGCCGAGCACGCCGGAACCACCTGCTCGACTCACCGGTACCACCTCCCTGACACGCCAAAATCACCTGCTGGGTATGCCACAACCACTTGGCGGACACTCCGGAATCATCTGCCGGACATGCCGGAACCAGCTCTCAGACACACCAGAACCAAGTGCCGGAGACGCCGGAAGCACCTGCCGAGCATGCCGGAGCCACCTGCTCGACTCGCCAGAAACACCTGCCGGACACGCCAAAATCACCTGCCGGGTATGCCAGAACCACCGGGCGGACACTACGGAATCACCTGCCGCGCATGCCGGAACCACCTCTCAGACGTGCCGGAAGCACGTGCCGGACACGCCGGAAACACCTACCGGACAGACCGGAACCACCTGCCAAGAACGCCGGAGCCACCTGTTCGACTCGCTGGAACCACCTGCCGGACAGGCCAATATCAACTGCTGGCTATGCCAGAGCCGCCTGGGGGACAGTCCGGGATCACCTGCCAGCCATGGCGGAACCACCTCTCAGACGTACCAGAACCACCTGCGGGAGAAGCTGGAAACACGTCCTGGACAGACTGGAACCACGTGACGGCCATGCCTGAACCACCTGCCGAGCACGGCGGAACCACCTGCCGGACACGCCAAAATCACCTGCGGGCTACGCCAGAACGACTTGGACGACTCTCCGAAATGACCTGCCGGGCATGTTGGAACCACCTCTCAGACGTGCCAGAAGCACGTGGCGGACAGTCCGGAATCACCTCTTGGGCATACGCAACCACCTCTGAGACGTATGAGAACCACGTGCCGTGCACGCCGGAACCACCTACCGGACAGACCGGAATCAACTTTTGGGCATGCCGGAACCACCAGTCAGATGTGCCAGAAACACGTGCCGGAGACGCCGGAAGCACCTGCCGAGCACGTCGCAACCACCTGCTCAACTCGCCTGAACCACCTGCCGGACACGCCAAAATCACCTGCCCGCTACACCAGCACCACTTCGGGGACAAGCCGGAATCACGTGAGGGGCATGCCGGCACAGCCTCTCAGAATTAACCTCGTGCCGGACACCACAGAACCACCTGCCGGACAGACCGGAACCACCTGCCGGACACGCCGGAACCACCGGCTCGACCCACCGGAACGACCGCTGGACATGCAAACTCACCTGCCGGCTACGCCGGAAACACTTGGCGAACACTCCCGAATCACCTGCCGGGCATGCCGGAACCACCTCTCAGATATGCCAGAACCACGTGCCAATGACCCCGGAAGCACCTGCCGAGCACGCCGGAACCACCTGCTCGACTCGCCAGAACCACCTGCCGGACACGCAAAAATCACCTGCCGGCTATGCCACAACCAGTTGGGGAACACTTCGGAATCACCTGCCGGGCTTGCTGGAACCACCTGCCGGTCATGCCAAAATCACCTGCCAACTACGCCAGTACCACTTGGCGGACACTGTGGAAACACCTGTCGGGCCGGCCGGAACCACATCTCAGACGTGCCAGAAACATGTGCATGAGATGCTGGAACCACACCCCGAACAGACGGAAAACACCTGCCAGACCCGTCTGAACAACCTGCCGAGCACCTACCTGACATGCCCAAATCACCAGCTGGGTATTCCAGAACCACTTGGCGGACACTCCGGAATCATCTGCCGGACATGCCGGTACCAGCTCTCAGACACACCAGAACCACGTGCCGGAGACGCCGGAAGCACCTGCCGAGCATGCCGGAGCCACCTGCTCGACTCGCCAGAAACACCTGCCGGACACGCCAAAATCACCTGCCGGGTATGCCAGAACCACCTGGCGGACACTCCGAAATCACCTGCCGCGCATGCCGGAACCACCTCTCAGACGTGCCGGAAGCACGTGCCGGACACGCCGGAATCACCTACGGGACAGACCGGAACCACCTGTCGAGCACGCCGGAGCCACCTGTTCGACTCGCTGGAACCACCTGCCGGACAGGCCAATGTTAACTGCTGGCTATGCCAGAACCACCTGGGGGATGGTCCGGAATCACCTGCCAGCCATGGCGGAACCACCTCTCAGACGTACCAGAACCACCTGCCGGAGAAGCTGGAAACACGTCCTGGACAGTCTGGAACCACCTGCCGGCCAAGCCTGAACCACCTGCCAAGCACAACGGAACAACCTGCCAGACACGCCAAAATCACCTGCGAGTTATGCCAGAACCACTTGGAGGACTCTCTGGGATGACCTGCCGTGTATGCCGGAAACACCTCTCAGACGTGCCAGAACCATGTGGCGGACAGTCCGGAATCACCTGTTGGGCATGCGCAACCACCTCTGAGACGTACCAGAACCACATGCCGTGCAGGCTGGAACCACCTTCCGCACAGACCGGAATCACCTTTCGGGCATGCCGGAACCACCTGTCACATGTGCCAGAAACACGTGCCGGAGACGCCGGAAGCACCTGCCAAGCACGTTGGAACCACCTGCTCAACTCGCCTGAACCACCTGCCGGACATGCCAAAATCACCTGCCGACTATGCCAGAACCACTTGGCGAACACTCCGGAATCACTTGCCGGGCATGCAGGAACCACCTCTCAGACATGCCAGAACCCCGTGCCAATGACCCCAGAAGCACCAGCCGAGCACGCCGGAACCACCTGCTCGACTCGCCAGAACCACCTGCCGATCACGCAAAAATCACCTGCCGGCTACGCCACAACCAGTTGGTGAACACTTTGGAATCACCTGCCACGCTTGCTGGAACCACCTGCCGGTCATGCCAAAATCACCTGCCAACTACGCCAGAACCGCTTGGCGGACACTGCGGAAACACCTGTCGTGCCGGCTGGAACCACATCTCAGACGTGCCAGAAACGTGTTCATGAGATGCTGGAACCACACCCCGAACAGACGGATACCACCTGCCAGAACCGCCTGAACCACCTGCCGAGCACGCCGGAACCACCTGCTCGACTCACCGGTACCACCTCCCTGACACGCCAGAATCACCTGCTGGGTATGCCAGAACCACTTGGCGGACACTCCGGAATCATCTGCCGGACATGCCGGAACCAGCTCTCAGACACACCAGAACCACGTGCCGGAGACGCCGGAAGCACTTGCCGAGCATGCCGGAGCCACCTGCTCGACTCGCCAGAAACACCTGCCGGACACGCCAAAATCACCTGCCGGGTATGCCAGAACCACCTGGCGGACACTACGGAATCACCTGCCGCGCATGCCTGAAGCACGTGCCAGACTCGCCGCAAACACCTACCGGACAGACCGGAACCACCTGCCAAGAACGCCGGAGCCACCTGTTCGACTCGCTGGAACCACCTGCCGGACAGGCCAATATCAACTGCTGGCTATGCCAGAACCACCTTGGGGACAGTCCGGGATCACCTGCCAGCCATGGCGGAACCACCTCTCAGACGTACCAGAACCACCTGCCGGAGAAGCTGGAAACACGTCCTGGACAGACTGGAACCACGTGACGGCCATGCCTGAACCACCTGCCGAGCACGGCGGAACCACCTGCCGGACGCGCCAAAAGCACCTGCGGGCTACGCCAGAACCACTTGGACTACTCTCCGAAATGACCTGCCGGGCATGTTGGAACCACCTCTCAGACGTGCCAGAAGCACTTGGCGAACACTCCGGAATCACCTGCCGTGCATGCCGGAACCACCTCTCAGATATGCCAGAACCACGTGCCAATGACCCCGGAAGCACCTGCCGAGCACGCCGGAACCACCTGCTCGACTCGCCAGAACCACCTGCCGGACACGCAGAAATCACCTGCCGGCTACGCCACAACCAGTTGGGGAACACTTCGGAATCACCTGCCGGGCTTGCTGGAACCACCTGCCGGTCATGCCAAAATCACCTGCCAACTACGCCAGTACCACTTGGCGGACACTGTGGAAACACCTGTCGGGCCGGCCGGAACCACATCTCAGACGTGCCAGAACCATGTGCATGAGATGCTGGAACCACACCCCGAACCGACGGAAAACACCTGCCAGACCCGTCTGAACAACCTGCCGAGCACCTACCTGACATGCCCAAATCACCAGCCGGGTATGCCAGAACCACTTGGCGGACACTCCGGAATCATCTGCCGGACATGCCGGAACCAGCTCTCAGACACACCAGAACCACGTGCCGGAGACGCCGGAAGCACCTGCCGAGCATGCCGGAGCCACCTGCTCGACTCGCCAGAAACACCAGCCGATCATTCAAAAATCACCAGCCGGCTACGCCACAACCATTTGGTGAACACTTTGGAATCACCTGCCAGGCTTGCTGGAACCACCTGCCGGTCATGCCAAAATCACCTGACAACTACGCCAGAACCGCTTGGCGGACACTGCGGAAACACCTGTCGGACCGGCTGGAACCACATCTCAGACGTGCCAGAAACGTGTTCATGAGATGCTGGAACCACACCCCGAACAGACGGATACCACCTGCCAGAACCGCCTGAACCACCTGCCGAGCACGCCGGAACCACCTGCTCGACTCACCGGTACCACCTCCCTGACACGCCAAAATCACCTGCTGGGTATGCCAGAACCACTTGGCGGACACTCCGGAATCATCTGCCGGACATGCCGGAACCAGCTCTCAGACACACCAGAACCAAGTGCCGGAGACGCCGGAAGCACCTGCCGAGCATGCCGGAGCCACCTGCTCGACTCGCCAGAAACACCTGCCGGACACGCCAAAATCACCTGCCGGGTATGCCAGAAGCACCTGGCGGACACTACGGAATCACCTGCCGCGCATGCCGGAACCACCTCTCAGACGTGCCGGAAGCACGTGCCGGACACGCCGGAAACACCTACCGGACAGACCGGAACCACCTGCCAAGAACGCCGGAGCCACCTGTTCGACTCGCTGGAACCACCTGCCGGACA